>NC_054538.1:33269091-33569091 GCF_017654505.1 Polyodon spathula | reverse complement strand
GTCATATAATCCAGACTACAGCAAGAGGTTGGACTTCATTGCAGTGCACTTCTTAAACTTAATGTGTAAGAACTGCGGTTTATAATGCTTGATATTGCATTGGTTTTTTCTTTCTTTTGTTGTCTGTTGTAAATTGATTTGAAATAATTGTTGTTAATGTACGATTGTTATTGTGTTAGATGCTCCTTTTATATTGTGTTTTAAACTGAGTGTGTGCAGTCATAAAATCGAGATTTTTCACCAGAAAGTATTTTATACCACAAAGTATGCTGTACGCTAAAAGAACAACTGATCACTGGTTTGTATTAATACAATTCTTTCTTTATTAAAAAAAAGGTTAAAATGGCTTGTGATTTTTATGCAAATGTTGTTTAAGTGGTTTTAACTATTCATGCATTTAAAGGTGTAATTAACCAGAGAATGCAAGTAAAGCTTCTTTCTAAAGGGCTCTACTTATTTTCTTGTAGCAAGCACAAAAGCAAAGAGCAAGACCATTCCAGATCGTCATCCTCCTCTTCTGTGCCACTGGAAGATAAGGATAGCCGAAAAGAAAGGGACGAGGAATACAAGTCCCACCACGAACAAAAAGATTACGCGGGTTATCATGGAGGAAATCGGGCAAGGGGAACTTTCGTAAGTATCTAAATTCCACATGTAAATCAGAAATTTGATGCCCAAGTCTTTGATTTTAAATTTAGGGTGGCTAATGCATTTTTTTGTAATCCTTGCTGGGGAGGCATATCATGCATGTTTATATGGTGGTTACTTTCTATGACACTGGCTCTAATTTAGTATTTATAGCCATCGCAGAATGTGTTTTAAAGGTTGTAGCGGATTTGATTTAAAAATTTAAAAAAACTGCTACAAATTTTTCATAAGATATTGTCTACATTTATAAACACTTGGACAGGCTAAATTCAACTAATGTTACTTATTACACTGTGTAACAATTTTTTTTTTTTTTTCGTTCCTGGGTAGTAAGTGTTATTTCCTAATTGCTTATGCCTCAAACGTATAGAACATGGCTATTATTACCCACAAACTTGGCTTTTGTGACCAGGACAGTGATGTTTCAAAATATCACTATTTCCAATGGGAAAATGGGCAAATGTGTGTCTTTTCGTTCACATAAAGTCAGAAAACAACAACATATGAATCCAAATTAACATGTATTTATACTAAAGTAATACAAAGATGACTACAAAAGATTTAGAAGTGAGTAGTTTTTCGAGATTTACAATTATACAAAAATTGTGTTTCATGGTGATTATTAATTCATAACATTAATTAACTGATCAATCTGTTCAGAGGAAATGTAGTTTGCATTTACTGTTTTTCTTTAAACAGAACCTAGCTGGTTAAGACTGTGGTAAGTGTGCTTTGAAATTCCAGAGATGGAATTTTAAGATGAAGAAATTAGCTGTTCCACTGGATGGCTTTGAAAGCAGCTGCTTAAAGCACTAAACAATCAAAGCCAGCATATTCCTGATGTGCAAACTAGAGGCATTTAGAACATGCACACGGGTACTGGTAAGCCTTTGACCTTAAATGTATTTGAAGTTGTACAGTACCGTTATTTTTGTTAAATATTTATTTAACATGTAACAAATCTAATATAAGTACATTTTACTTAACATGTATTATGTATGTTTAGCAATTTCGGATAAGAGGAGGCAGAGGAAGAGGCAGAGGAGTCTTTTTAGGGCAGAACGCCGCACCCAGTATTCCTAATGTACCTTTCCAGAAAAGACCAAAGGAAGAGGAATGGGATCCTGAATATACTCCGAAGAGCAAAAAATATTTTTTGGTGCGTATCATTTTAGAAAATGTTAAGTATAGTTAGGGTCCAGTCAAAACCATGCATCTCGAAGTGGGGCACTTTCACACCTAGTTCGTTTGACCCTTTCATGTGCATTGAAGTGCATTTTGGTTCACTTGCCCGTTATACATGAAACCTCTGAGAACCAATCACTTGGAAATGAACCACTCCAAACAGTGAAGCAAAACTTGGAAGCGACGTACTTCAGCAAGCACCCAAGTGTCTCGTCACTGTCGCACATACTCAACGCAGGGCTATGTCAAAACACAATACAATTACACATAAACACCGACAAGAACACCATAATGTCACATTTACAAAACACCACAATACAAAAAAGGGGGCTGATTTACAAACTGGTGCAACCTGGGGCTTATTCAGTGAAATAATAATAATGTTTTATTTATATATGGATTTTCATTTAAAAATCACAAAGCAGCACAAAAACAAACATTTCAATAGACAAACGGTGAGAAAAAGAAGTCATTTACAGAAAGCAAATCGAAAGAAGTAAATTTTAAGATTAGATTTAAAAACATCAACTGAATCACAATTTTTCAAATAGCCCGGCAGAGCGTTCCATAGGCGTAGGGCTAATGAACAGAAAGCCCGATCACCCACAGTGCGCAGATAAGTCCTAGGCACAGACAAAAGAACGTTATTACTAGGTCTCAATTTGCGTTTAGGTATGTGGTACTGAAGGAGATGCCTAAGATAGGCAGGGCCTTGAGAATGTGTAAGGATTTATAAGTTAGTAATAAAATCTTAAAATCAGTCCTATATTTGACTGGCAGCCAGTGGAGAGAAGCAAGCAAGGACAGGAGATATATACTCATGTTTCTTGGTCTTAGTAAGAATATGGGCAGCACTATTTTGAACATATTGTAACATGCTGATAACCTTAGAGGAGATACCTGCAAAAAGAGCATTACTAAGCTGAGCATTGCTAATAAGTAATACCAGTATTTGAGATTTACCATTGCAGCGTGCATGTTCTTTAAGCATAAAAGCAAAACTGTCAAGTCAAAAGTCATAGGAAAAATAGGAAATGACAGTTCAATAAATATTTTCGCACGTTTGCATCTGGCTTCATTATAATTGCACCATATACACTCACAGGGGAAACATTGTGCCAAGACAAAGCGGTAGACATTAGTGTTGCATTTTCGCTGCTCCTCCTAACTCTAGTAAACCAGCTCCTCCTGTACATCTGTATCTCGCCACACTGTCATGCTATCAATCACAACAAGCTATTATTATTATTATTATTATTATCATCATCATTATCATCATCATCAATATTTGCCTCTGCTTGAAACGTCTTCTAAACACTAGCCTCAAAAGAACAGTGTTTTTCCGACAAATACATTACACTATCGGCATGCTCCATGTCTTCGGTAATGATTTCAATGTTGTAAGTGCCAAATCAACCAAAAGAGCACGGACAACAGCGCATCACGTCAAGTATTCTCCATGATGGAAAACTTTTCCCCAGAGAGAACTTCTGCTCTAGTAATCAGCAAGAGCTGAGTGGATGAAGCTGCAAGGGAACCAAATAAGCACATTTGAATTCACTTTAAAAGAAACTGAAGGAAACCTGAAAAAAAAAATAGTTTGCAAGTGAACCATGATTCAAATCACTTGCAAGTGAACTAGGTGTAAAAGTGCCCTAAATGTACATCAAGATTAAGCAAATGATTTTTCTATGCTCTCCGTTCTATTCCATTTCTGTATATTTGGATTTGCTTTGTTAGATTTTAGACTTGGAAAATATAACCTAGTTGCGCACACACATGCACACTGGAGCTCCCCTAATTGGTCTTTGGCACATGGGCTGGCAGTCTGGTCTATTTTCTTACCATTAAAAATATATTTTTATATTTTATGGTAGCATGATGACAGAGATGACGGGATTGACTACTGGGCCAAAAGAGGAAGGGGACGTGGCACCTTTCAGCGTGGCAGAGGGCGGTTCAATTTCAAAAAGTCCAGCAGCAGTCCTAAGTGGACGCATGATAAGTATCAATGTGAGGGAAATGTGGAAGATGATGAAGAGGAAGTAGAAAACAATGAAGAACGGAAGGACAAACACAAAGATGAGAAGGTAGAGAGTGTAATGGAGCAGAATAGGAATGTTATGTAATAGGTCCTTCCTTTTTGCACTGCAACACTGGCCCAAGTTGTATCTAAGATATAATTCTGTTTGGTTTGTAATTATTGTATGATCTTTTGTTTGTGCATTTTATTTATTTTTTCATGAAGAATGGTGTGGTCTGTCTAATTTTTAGTTTAATGCTGTTTTAACAGTGAATAGTCATTTCTTGGGTACAGTGCCAACTGTCATATCAGAAAAAAAAAAGTAGTTGTTGCTTATTTTCTTTTTTTGTTAAATGTAGCTAGAATATGCAGTCTCGGTCAATTGCAATGCACTTGAAAATGTAGTCCTTAATGTACTAAATTGAGTACTAGTTAATACGGTAATATCTGCAGATCATCCCCAGCTCTGTACTAATTAATTGCAACAAACACAGGGAACATAGTTCGGGGATCAGCTGATCAACTTTCGTACAGACCCACAGGGTCAAACTGATCATTTGTACTTGGTGTATAGGAAATGGCAGTATGGTTGGGGCAGTAGAGTAGGAGGAGTGCTGCATTCTTGTACTGCATACTTCAACTGTCGTTTTAAAGCTCGTTTTAATTTTCTGCATTTTGTGTATAATTGTCATGTGAAAGTTAACAGGCACATTTTACAGTAGGCAACGTTTTCAAATAGCACTGAAGTGAGTGAGATGTAGGTGTCAGCTGGATTTCTACAACACTCAATGTGAAGAGTCCTCTATGAGGCACACAATGCGAACAGCTCCTATGAGACAGACAACTGATGAATCTGGCAATCGTGAACATCTTGAAACCCATCCTGCAGACTATCATTAGTAATGTCCTCCATCTGACCCGTTAGTACGCTACTGTTCGTTCATTGCAATTGACCACGTAGGTCTAGGTAGATGGGAGTCAAGTCGACAAATATAAATGTAAGATTTTCAGTGTAAACCCAGTGTTGTGTTGAGGTTTCTAGTTAAGCAGAATTGTGTTTCTAAACCCCATTTCTAGTTTTCAGTCTTCCAAGAGACATGAACACTATTATGTCAACATGTGTAAACTGGTACATACAAACCTGTAAAACCGAAATATTTTTTCTAAAAAGAATATATAACATACGTTTCATATTAGGCACATACGTTGTCATCCTACCTGTCATTTCAGTTTGCTGTATTTATCGGAGAATACTTTCAAGACTAAATATTTCAAAACGAACAAAACAAATGATTGATGTCTTCCAGGTGCATTGAGAAATAAAGCAACTAGGCTTTCACTGTGTTGGCATATTGGGGCAATTGTACAAATCCACAATTATAGCAATCTGTCTTGTAGTCAGTCTACGAAGAAAGGTTTTAAATACAAAAAAACACGTGTGCTAGAGGAGAGGGCATGTCTTGTTTGCTGCATTTACAAAAAAAAATACAGTATCTTCTGTTCTATTTAAAAAAAAAAAAGACGTATGTATTGTAATGCATGGGTCAAATTGACCCACGTGACGGTTCTAGGTAGTACTGTTTATAACTAATGATTGCTATTCTGGCTATCAAAAGCCATCATGCTATTTAAATCATATTTAGGAAAAGTCAAAAGCGGACATACACATACGAATTACAATGGAAGAGTGATTAACATTTTAAATCCAAAATGGGTCAAATTGACCCGTATGGCGGTTCTAGTGTTAACATTTTACAAATTAACGAATATTCAAGTACTGGTCTGAACCTTGAGTGGATATTCAAACATCTGAATTCCATGTTCGCCCCAGTACTAACAAACTGCTGAAACTACTTAAACAAAACTAAACATTTAACATTTTTCTTTCAGGAATAACTAAATCCAGTGGAAGAAGGGAGTGTGAAGTCTCATGCCGTTTTAAGAATTGATCATCCTTTTTTTTTATTAGTAATGTGATTTGTTTAAATGAATGTGAGCATTTTTGTGAGATTTTACTTTTTTCAAAATTTTGGAATAAATTAGTCTCTTTTCTTAGCATACTAGGCTGAATCTTAATTGTATGTAACCAAAAGATTAAACGGTAGACACTAAATTTAGTTAGCTTTTGTGAAAAATGACCTTTTTAAATGATATTATAGCTTTTAAGTGGTTGCATTCAATGTTAAACGTTATCTGTTGAGTAAAACATTCTACAGTTACTGGTCGTGTTTATTGGTTTATGCTGTTAAAATGGTACATACTGTTAGTACAGGCATTGGAAATTTATGATTTTAAATATACAATTAAACTGATGTCAAGGTTGTAAGTGTTGTATCTTTTACCTATAAGGTCAATGTTAACACATCACTCAATACTAGTACATTTAGAAATACTAAAAAACTTAGTCATGACAAGCATTTCAACTGGAAATCTTTCAGTGTCTTCTGCAGTGAAAAACTGCTAGGTGAAATGTTAGTCATGGGATGTATTAAGATTCTTTTAGTATTTGTCAACGACAGCCTCGATTTTAAACACCCGAAGGTAACGGATTTTGACATGCCTGTGCATAAGCATGTTTTGAGATTCTACGCCACATGCTATTTATGTAGTTACTAGTGTACATTTGTTAGGTATGCCTCCAAACAAAAGTAATTTTGTTCTACTGCACACGGGTGAAATGTGAATAAAAAATTGAATACATGAGATGCAGCCCAATGAAGGGTTTACATTTCCTTAAAAAATAATTTAAAAAAAATGGTTGTCACACCAACTTTACCGCTCGATGAAAGGCTAGATAGCTAAGCATTTTTTATTTGTATTTTGATTGTACAATCAACTGAAATAACCAAAATAAATTACATTTCACTTAGAGTGGTAATCTCATAACCCCCCACAAAATACAGTAATCCCTCGCTGTACGAGCTACGAATATACAAGATTAATTATACGAGACACAGAAATTAATACCTGTTTTTCCATTAAACAAGCATATTTTCACTCTTATGAGAAGGGAGCTTGCAAAGTGGCCAATCATATTGCGTCTGTGGAAGTCGTACGTCACAGCTTTCACCACCACCGCCATCCCAACATGCGTTGTGAGCCTTTTTTGTCTTTGTTCCATTCTCGTTGTCTCGCGTGTGTAGCGGTTGTCTGTTGCTTCTGCTATCTCTTCTTAAGTGCTTTTTTTAATTTCTGTTATTTAATACTCAATTTTCTTTTTCATAACTGCGTTATTTATTGTTAGCGTTTTTACAACTTTGTTAGTATTTACTATAACGTACGTTTTGTAACACTATGATAAGCGCATGAAAGAAAACTGTCAGCCCCGGTCTTGATCTGTGGGGGACTCATGCATACCGCAAAAGATTTTTTTTGTTTATATGTCATTTACTGAACAACTTTAGGTTAATTTCTTTAATAACTGATACAGAATTTCAGTGATTTCATGTTTAGATACCGTTCTGTCCTTTAAGGGGAATTTGGGGTGTTGGGAAGAGGAAATCTTTTGGGCTCTGGAACCAATTGAAGATTATAACATGGGAACCAATGGGGATTTCATTTCTGTTATACAAGATTTTGCCTAACGAGCAGTTTTCAAGGAACGAATTACGCTCGTATAACAAGGGATTACTGTAATAATAAAAATAGAAAACATTGAACAGTAAACAGATTTGAGAAAATACACATCCCTCCCAAGAAGACAGGTTTGACAAGCATGCTGTTACAATAATTAGTAAACTTTCCTCAAATAGGAATCCTGTTTTGCAAAGAGTTTACTGCATTTTAGCACACCCTATTTGTAATGAAAAATAGCCTAAAAGAAAGTTGGAGGTATTCACATCAGATATGATCCTGTGCTGGGCAAGACAATCATATTTTTTGTTTGTTTTGTTTTCCCCTATAATCCTCTTATGAAGGGTTTTATATGAGAAATGAAAGCTAGTTTGTTTGTTTATTTTCTTTAGACTTACTGAACTTCTGTGCTTCTTTGGAAGCACTTCTAACCAGAGTAAGAGTAGGTTTATTCAAGGTGACAGATAGAGTAGAGGCACCCATAAAAGGAGGTTAATTTGAGGAGACAGGTGTTTTTCTGGTCAACTTTATATAACATGACAACTACTGCTGCAGAAACTGAAAACTATACAAAAAAAAAAAGTAAGAAACAACTATTCGAGTAACATACAACCCCTGCCTCAGCTATATATTCACTGGGTGGAGCTATGGCCCCTGACAGTGTTTATTGACAGAGTCAGTAAACATATACACATGGAGAGGGGTTCCGCCTCTTCAAGGCCCAACATTTACTTGATCAATAGACACGATAAACAGGAGGGGCACCGTCTCTGAGGTTACCCGACATACGAAGCGGCTCACGAACCGGAAAGAAAAACATAAATTAGTGTTGTTAACATAAAAGAGGTTCCGGCTCTTCCTGACCCAACATATACGGTAGGGGGGTTCCGTCGCTGAGGAGACCCAACAAACAGGAGGGGGGCCACCGTCTTTGAGGTGACCCGACATACCAAGAGGGGCACCGTCTCTGAAGTTATCCGACATACGAAGAGGCTCACGAACCGGAAAAAAAACATAAAGTTAGTATTTGTTAAAACATGTGTGGTGTTCCGCCTCTTCAAAGCCCAACATAATAGAAGGGGGGTTCAGTCACTGAGGAGACCCGACAAACACGAGGGATGCCACCGCTTGGGGACCCTCACATAGAGGCATCAGACCTGAAAGAAGAATCCCAAAAGAAACATACATGCAGATGGAAGGGTTTGGCCGGGGGTCTCCTCTGACTCATGGAGAACCCTCCTCTATGAGGTAAATGAAGCGGAGCTTAACAAAGGGCTGGAGAAAGTGGAATCACTAACCCCCCAAAAGATGGACCCCCAGCTCCCCGCTGATAACACATAAAGAGGAAAAAAAGAGAACCGCCAATGCATAAGAAAGAAGAAGAGAAAACATTTAGACGAAAGAAAACAGACACTTAACTTGACAAAGGGGTTAGTAGACTGTACCCTAATGACTATGTGAAGACCCTCTGCACAGTGGAAAGAAACCCTTTTAATTTTATTTCTTAGGGGGAAATCTTTGGTGGCTCAGGCAGAAAGGTCGTCCCCACTCCGGAGATACTAGCAATGGACTGATGTGGGGAGGATATTTCAGATGATGAAGAACAAATATAAGTTTCAACTGCTGATGAAGTCCAGTGCCCCATATTTTTAATTAAATGCTGGTTAATGTTGGCTTTTGCAGCTGAAGTAGCTGCCCCTATTCTAAATGAATGAGGAGTATAGAATTGTGAAGGAAGACCTGCTCTGGACACCACAGTGGAAAGGTGTGTTGAAAACCAATGCCTTGATACAATGGACTGGCTTGTTGATAAACAAAGGGTCGGAGGATGAAATGGCTGCAATGTACTTCAACATGGAAGTGAAGGGACACAGAGGAGAGTTGATCTTAGAAAGCTGAATACATTGTCCTTGCCGCAGTTAATCTGTTTTTGAAATGCAAAGAAATAAGATTAAATGAGAATCTGGGATGAGCTTGAGGTCACTGCAGCGGATACCGAGGGTAGGAAAGCTGGCAATAGAAGGAACTTTATATTCAGAACATCTCAAAAACCCCAAAAATGCAGATAGACATACGACTTCCATAGTTAAATCATCAAATGGAGAAAAACAGCCATGGCGCAGAATTGAAATCAAGTTACTGAGAAAGTCTATAGAAATAGGCAGGCGAGCAGAAGAAGGAGCCGGACAGCACTTGGAAATTTCTCGTAAAAGGAGACGAACCGCTGGAATTGATAATAGAGTTGGGGAATTGATGGACATCAAGTGAAACTGATGCTGAATTCCTGACAAATATAGTCTGACTGTAGCTGGTGCCAGATGTAGAGTCCTTTGCATGCACTATAAACACCATGATTCAGTTCTGGTTGAATGGAGTAGGATTAATCCTGCTTTGTAAACAAAAAGTTACATAACATGCCCAACCTGTAGAGTACGAGGATCTGGTAGATGGGGCAAGTGCTGATGCCATGTAATCTTGAGCTGAATTAAGAAGTTTATTAATAGTTGGATTTAGTTGAAAATCAGCTGATTGAACTGTGGCGTTGCTGCTGGAAATTGCAAAGCTGTGGGCAGCAAACTGTGGAATTTGGAAATCTGTAAACGAGATAGAGCATCAGCTGCATTATTAAAAATGCCCTGTAGGTGGCGAGCTTGTATTAGGAAATTATTAGAGACTGAAATCCATACTAGCCGCCGCAGCAATTGCATGATAAGAGGGGATGGGAGGAACGTCCTTTATTTATAATATGCACTGTAGTTGAATTTTCACAGTAAAATAGTATTGATTTCTTAGACCAGAGATGACCCCATAGCTGGGCAGCTGCTGCTATTGGGTATATCTCTAGCAGAGCTGTGGATTTTAGATGAGGAGTATGTTTTTGATTTCCTCAGGCCATGTACTGCAAAACCATTGATTGTTGAATAGACCTCCGAATCCCAGAGATGAGGCATCAGTAAATAAAGCCATATCGTGTGGAGCTGAAATGAAATCATCATAAAACATAGAGAAACCATTCCAGTGCTGAATAAGCGCAGACCACATTTTAATGTCTTTCCTAGCTTCTGAGGAGATATTTATATAGAAGTCCAGATTTTTTTGCTGTTGATGCCAGCGCTAGCAGTCGAGATATAAACGTCCTCCCCGTGGAATGATACATATTGCAAAGTTAAAATAACCTAGCAATGAAAGCAGTGCTCGTTTTTTAATTGTTTTACTGATCTGAAAATCCTCAATGAGCAAACGAATATGGTTAAGTTTAGACTCAGGCAGGCTGGCTTCGGACTTTTCTGTATCTAGAATGATTCCAAGGAATTCCAAAGAATGAAGGGGACCAATTGATTTCTCTTCTGAAAGCGGAACGCCAACTTCAGAAAATAAGCTTTTAAGATTGGAAATCGCTTCTGCTGCTGCATCTGAAGGAGGAGAAATTACTAAAAAAATCGTCCAGCAAGTGGAGCAAGAATGGGACATGATAGACATTAAGAAGAATCCAGCATAGTGCTTCCGACAGGGTATCAAACATCTTCGGGCTGCTGCAGCAGCCGAAAGTCAATTGGGTGGCAAAATAAAACTTCCCATCCCAGCAAATACCAAACAGGTGACGGAGAGACGGATGGATTGGCATTATTTTAAATGCGTCTGATTTATCTGCTTTTGCTAACCAGGAACCACGACCTGCTAATTTAATTGAATGTATTGCGTCTGCAATAGTGATGTAATGCAGGGAAAACTGATCTTGGGGAATTAATGAGTTAATGCTGCTGGTGCTTGACCCCCGTGGTGCAGATAAATCAATAATGAGACGCTTTTTTCCTGACATTTTCCTCATGGCAATGCTGATAGGATTAATTCTATATACTGGAAAAGGGGGAGCTAAAAATGGACCGACTATAAATCCTTTTATAATTTCTTTTTCGATGAGAAATTGCAATAATTGTGGTTCTTGAGTCGCTGAATAAAGATTTTTGCTTTTGAACGAGGAAGAAGGAATTTGAGTCAGACCGGCTTAAAAACCATTTTTTTAATCCGTCGATCAGGTAATTAATTAAATTACTGTTGGGATGATTGTGTAATTTAGTTGATAATGCCGGGATGTTTATAGGAGTAAAGAATGAGCATTGAGGAAAGTCACTTGCGTTTTAAAGGGCAGATTGTATTAGCGTGAGCGTCTCTGCAATTGCTGCACATGTGGATAAGATTGCATTGCCTATCCGAACAGAAGCCAGTATTGAAATTTTTGCAGATTTGTCTTCCTCCTGAAAATCTAATACTGCGCCCGTATTTGTCTTTCCTTGTGGATTGATCGAGGGGAGCTGAAGAATGTATAGGATTAGGTACTGAAGATCTGTATGAATTAGCGGCGAAACCGGGTGCTTTAGAAGTTGATGCAATTGCAGCTTTAGGGCAGAGAGATGTTGAGTGAGCTGTTGAAGCGCAGACCCCACATGCGTTAGCTCTTAGACCACCAAAAATTCTGTTAAATAGATCTGGGTCAGGATGTGCCCAATTGATGATAGGATCGGCAAAAGGCTGGTATCGGCAAAAGGCTGCATAAATGATTTTATCTCGTTAAATATTTGCGAATGTTGGATTTCAATGGTTGGCTGTTGGTTAGCGGTGCTAGTTGCAGGGGTGATTTGATCCGGAACAGACTGCCTGCTGTCTGTTTTAGGACACTGAATGGCTGGGCACGGCTGATTATGTTTTTTCGGAGGAAAGACTGGTTCTGCTGAGACTGAACTGCAATAGAGAATAAAAAGAGACTCTCTATCACTCCCTGCTGGATCGCATTACCGTTTTTAAGGAGGATTTTTATCAATTTATTCATGGGCCAGTCCTTCCAAAACAATCGATGCGGAGGGGCGTCCTGAGGCTGAAGTGGCTTGGATCGGCGCCGATTCGATGTTTGAGTGGCAGGAACGGTAGGCAACATTTGAACTGGAACCTGGACGAGAGCCTGATCGGGAGCCTGATCAGATGTAACTGAAATACCAGAAGGGCAGAAAAAATGGAGACTGGATGGACCCTGGATTGAAGCTGGAGGAGAATGATCTGGTAATGACAGAAAATCCTGGGAATCCTCTGAATCCAATGACAACTGCTGTAAGTACTCCATTATTGAGGTATACGAAAGTTGATGGGTCTTGAAATCGCTTAGGTTTATGCCAAAACGAAAAAACACAAGACAGCTAGGTAGAGGTGACTAATGTTTAAATAAGGTAGATGATAGGTTGTTGGTGCCTAGCTCCGCCCCTTGAACCCCACATATATTTTAACATAATTTTTAAGTGTGACAAACACATCTCCATATACGGATTCTAAATAACATTACCAGCTTTCTAGAATGCAAAACTGTAGTGCAATACCCATAGCTTCAGGTGCATACATTATGTTGCAGTCACCAGGGAGCTGAAACCCAAGCAGGTCATGTATGGAAAAGTACAGCACATGGGCACATGGGATATTTATTGATATATATATATATATATATATATATATATATATATATATATATATATATACACACACACACACACACACACACACACACACACACATTTTTCTATATCTCATTGGATGTGAAGAATGACAGATTTGGCCTTACTGTTTGAATTGTTAATAAAAAATTGATTTTGCTTTTCTTCTGGGAGCCTCTGGAGTACCAACAGCTTTGTTGTTAACAAATTAATGTAATGCTTTATGCACATCCTTTGCTAACGCACTTATTTCTTCATTGATTTCACCACTACAAAATACGATAGTAAGTCAGCTACTGCGTTAACACAGAGGTTCTTTTTAGTACTGAACAAATACTAGAGTATACAGCAAGTAAATTAGTCGGATGGAACAGGAACTTTTGTATTCGTTATAGCTCCTTTTTCTACTAATATTCTGGTGGAAGAAAATTAAACCTGCTAACAAAAAATGTATGCAAGGTAATTCCTGAGATTCCTTGAGAAAAATGTTAACCCGGTCTAATGCTATTTTAACATCTAAATATCAAAGTGATATTTTAAAAAGAAACTGTTCACACTGGGTCTGTTCAGAGGGTTTGCTGTGAAGTGAACAACAAAGTCTGCTTGGGAATCGACTGTACAGAGTCCACCTAAAGATGTTTGACAAACACAAGTCTGGTTTGCTTGCTAAACTTCAATGTGAACAACTGCTGGACTCTGTCCTTTTGCCCAAGTAAACATTTTGTACATAGTTTAGTTCATATTCTGGGGAAAGAAATAGAGCAAAAACAGCCTTAATTATTTATCCCATTCGGAAAACCGCAAAATTGTTAAATCCCTGTTTTGCGATTTTAATTTTTTTTTTTTTTTAATTACAAAACTGCATTGGTGTGCTCGGCAAGATAGTAGAGTAATTTATTAGGTTGTTAGTGTCACTCAAATAAAATAAACAATCTTATGGATTATTTGTTTAATCATTCTGATTATGTGTTTATCATGTTTAAATATCAATAGTGCTGGGACGAATATGGGATTTTGTCATAATTTAAAACAGCAAACACATTGATACATTGTTTCAAACTAAACGAACCAGCGTGAATGCAGCCTTATTGGATTCCGAACTATCGGATGCTTTTAACACCCACATATTTCCGTGTTCTTACGTATACTTCCAGGAATATGACAATTTTAAAATTGTACATGAATACTTATTCAGACGTTAGATACTTTGTCACTTTGGTGTGTTGATTCTTAGAATAACTTACTGCTCCATTAGGTTCTCCAAGCTCATGCTTCATTATCGCTGTGTTTGAAGGTCATCCTGTTAGATACTGAAGAGCCTAGGTTAAAAACAATAAAGGCATATTTTAAAAAAAATTAATAAATAATTGGATGAAACTCTGAATAAGCAGCAAATTAGCTCTTTTAAAACAATGATTTCACTCTGGTGCATAAAACCAGACAAATAAAATAATATTTGTTCAGCATTGAGTGGGGTCCGTACATAATCATGCACGCAGTCATCAATACTATTACCATCTGCTGTGAACAGCAAAAGTATTGTTCACCGGTGGGCAATACAGAATTGTTGACTGTGCAGCCATTTCTCATAGATGTATGTTTCAGTTATTGCCCAGTCAGTCCATAATGGATTTTGGCAATTTACTACAATCTTAAATAACTTTGCTTTATGCATCTAGACTTCTGTTTGCCACTACACTACATTGAGTCAAACAACTATTCTCCTGCTGCAGAAGGTTATACATTAAGTTAAACTAGGATTTGTGTATATTTCTGGTGAATTCCTATTTATTGGCTTAATCTTATGTAATCCAACATGAACGGTAAATGCCAAATATAACACATTCACTATCAGCAAGGTAGAGAACAGAACTTGTGAATCTTCATATTCCAAGTACAAAACCAAACCAGGAAGGGACCCCTGATCCTGGACAAGAGCTTCTCTATTCGGGGGTTCTGAAGCCAAGTCTCTCTGCTGGGTCACGACAGACAACCCAATTCCGTTGTGAAATCAGTTATGGAGAAATTGTCAGCACTGCAGAGGTTACGATGTATGCAAAACCTTATGGTACAAACACCTTTAAATCCAGTAGCATTGGACATATCTTGGCATGTTGCTTTAATATATATATATATATATATATATATATATATATATATATATATATATATATATATATATATATATATGCACTGCCCTTGCCTCGACCAGGCCACAAAATAAATAAATAAATAAAATCAATCTATGGCTATTATTTTGTCTCCTGTCTATGCTTCGTGTCCCAGAATGAAAATGTTAACATAAAACAAAGAACTAATTCAAATGAGCATTACAGCAAAACACTATTCACGTTGTTGTAAACCATTCAGTAAACACAACAGAAGTCTTGTTTAAACGTGCTCACTAAACAAACAAAAAAAAACAAAAATCAAAAATCCCAACAATTGCTGAAGTCTTATTGACTGCTCACAAAAGACGGGGCAAAGTGCAGCTACCAGAAAACCTAACGAAACACGTAAGTATACAGTCCGTTTTTAAATACAGTACCTTTTGATTTTGAAAAAGTATTTTCTTGTTTGCAGTCAGCACAGCTGAATTGTTCTAGTTAGTGATGCACCTTTGATGATGAGGAGGATGACGGGACCACAAAAACACCCTGCGCGCTGGCGAACTTCCTTTTGTGTGTGTTTGTCCGTGCTTTTTGTGGTGGTGGTAAATTACTGATGAATTATGCCACTCTGCGTTTCACTGTGAGGTCTGTAATTAATCACATCATTTAAATTCAGATAATCACGTTTAATTTTAATAATTAGAAAAACATGACTATATTATGATAATCTAGTGACCCTGTTCGAAACGCTTTACCGGCGGTATCGATCCATCCAGGGGCACTAGAACTTGGGGTGCTGTGGTGCGGTGTATGGCTTCCATCATATACAGGGGTTACAGTTTTGTTCAAAGGCTTTCAGTACCCCCACTTTAAAAATGTTTCCAGCGGCACTGGATCCATCTGTCACCCATATTTTTGTGAATGGATCCTTATGTCGTTTAATGAATGTCTTATGATAACCATTCTCAGATACTAACTTTCTAATAGACAGTATTAAGAATATCTGTTTCTTCTTACCCACAAAACTCCCGCAGTTGTGCTAGTTCCGAAAGCACAATCCAAATATACGTCGTGCTGTGATTGGTCGATACCCCTCCCACTTTTGAAGTTCTAATTGGTCACTGTTTCCTTATGGGTTACAGTATCCGCTCAGAACGATGTTTATTGAGGCGGCGTTATTTGAGTCTGAGTTGATACGTTCCAACAGAAGTGAGTGTGGGTTGAGTGTACCTGTTTTTAATAGATGCATGTATTTATGTTATGCATTGTTACAGCATATAAATACACAAGAAAATGATCAATTAGATTTGAATAAAAAGCTGTAACATATTTTCTATTACGACAAATGTTGGTCTGCATGCTAAGTTAGTATTTTGCGGATGTGTACGTTGTAAATTACACTGACGCATATAACACACTGAGTAGCTGGTAGAATCGGCAAAGCTATTCAGCACTCAGTGCTGTACTGAAGCGGATCCTTCCATGCTTATTTTATTTGGCTATACGCTTGTGATTTTCTCGGTTTCTCAGTAACTGTTTTTCACTGGTTTAATCTGACAGTTGTTTCTGTCGTCAAGAAGTTTGTATGGCACGTAATCGAGGCTTTAATATTATCACTTCAAAGTACTGCAATACGAAAAGCGAGTGGATGATGGATTTAGGGGTTTCTTTTGGTGTATGTACTAGAGTTGCCACCAAAAGGGATTTTCAGAGAAATTCGTCGCCAAATTGTATCACCACAACGTGTCACACGCAGTTGAATACACAACGCTTCTCTCGCCCTGAAGTAGTACAGTGGTGGCGTTCTTCACGTAGTAGGGATTTCCGCAGTTCTGGACAGAATCGCAGAGATGCGCGTTCTACGAGGGCTGCTGCGTGACGTCTCTCAACTCCACCGGCAGAAATCTGTGCAGATCCTGCACAGCCCAGCGCAGCTTTGAAAAGCTGCCGCGGCTCTGGTTGCGGCTGTGAACCAAGGAGATCACAAGTGACCTGCTAATCGTAATGCAAGTAACCACTACAACTGCTGCCCCTTGTTAGCGGAAGCGAACGACATCAGTTATTTAAACAAACATAATGTACAAATTAATGATAAGTGATGTAAATTGTTACAATAAAATCAATTACATCAGACTAACTCTGTATATGTAGATAATCCAGGCAAATATAAGGACGCTTAAAAATGAACAACCATCATTAATAAATGTAATATTGTTTATATTGGTGTTTATCTAGCGACATTTCTGGCGACTTCAGAATGTATAAATAGCGACGTTCAGCGACTTTGTGTGGTTTCCCTAGCACTTTCTTGCACCACGTGCACACGCAGGTGACAGGAAGATTTTAATACTAACACGTAATCGTCGTGTGCGGTTTTTAATATATATGTGTGTGTGTGTGTGTGTGTGTGTGTGTGTGTATATATATATATATATATATATATATATATATATATATATATATATATATATATATATATATATATATAAGAAAATACCAGCGTGTTGTACATATCTTTCTCAAGGGAGCCTGTGTTTGAATCAAAACATTGGAGGTATTTTATAGGTGTCTGACGGCATGACTACTACTTGTTATTGTTTATATTCAAATCCATGATTTATTCTTACGTGATGTAATGGTGTTCTATGTGTGACATTACTTTTACTTATATCTTTAAATCTATATTAAGTCTAATTAACATTATTTTATATAAAGTTATATTTATATTATCATGCAATGCATGCTCTGAGGATCAGAGGTGTGGTCTCCTCAGCGCATCAGTATGCACAACTTTTGAATTAATTTTGTTTATTTAATTATTTTTAACTTTTATATATTTATTGGAATTAATTAGTTCATTCTTTTCTGTTGAGTCCCGCTGGCATAATCGTGTTCAGTCTATTTATCCATTTACTTTCTTTTATTCTTCTATATGACTCTTTGTCTAATTTTAGTTGTTCTAATACTACAAACTACAACATCATTTATGTCATGTCCTTGACTGGTGAAGTGCTGTGCTATTGGTTCATTCAATTTTTTTTTATTATTTCTAATTAATGAAAGGTGGCTTTGAATTCTTTTATTTAAAGTTGTTACTGTCTCTCCAACATATTTTATTTCATCACATTTTTTCACAGGCTATTCCATAAACAACATTGCTATTTTTACATTAGATATTAGTTTTTAATGGATATGTGGTGTTCTGATGTTTAATTATATTTTTACTTTTGTCCATGTATTTACAAACTTTACATGTACTAGTGCAAGTATTTGTAGAACCTATTTTGTCAATTATTCTTTTATGTTTACTGTGAACTAGAATATCACCTAAATTAGCTTCTCTTTTGAATGCTACAACTGACGCCTTAAGAAATACTTTTTTTCAATTTTTCTGAATTATCTAGAATCTGCAAGTGTTTCCAAACTATCTTAGAAATATTGGGCAAAAGTTTAGAGTACGTCATTACTAATGGGATTCTCTTGACCTTTTTATCTCTATTTTTATAATCTAGTAGATCATCTCTTTTTAGTTTATCCACTTTTCTTAACTCTGTCTCATAATTCTTTCTTCGTATCCTCTTTTTTTAAGATTTGTTTTTAATACATTTCTTTGCTTTACATAGTCACTTTCTTTAGAGCAAATTCTTCGTATTCTTATTCCTAGACCCTTTGGGATTGCCCTTTTAGCGTGTATTAGATGTGCAGAGGACATGTGTAAATACTGGTGCATGTTAGTAGGTTTATAGAAGAGGTCAGTCTCAATTGAACCTTCTTCAAGTTTTACTATGGTATCTAAAAATGATATTTCTTTTCTTGTCCATCGAAGGTCCACTTTAATATTACTGTGTATTTCATTTGCCATTTTATGAAACTGGAAAAGAGATTCTTCTCCATATGTCCAAACCCCAAAAATATCATCTACAAACCGAATGTATTCTAAAGGTTCTCTTTCTGATTTTCTAAGTAATTGTTCTTCCCATTTCCCCATGTATGTACTGGCAAAATGCATTCCTAATTTAGATCCTATTGCTGTACCATTGTTTTGTTTGTAATTTTTATCAACAAATGTAAAATAACTGTTTTCTAAAACTACATTGATCATGTTCAGCACCTCTGCTTTTGGTATTGATTCATCTAGTCTTTATTATCTGGTGCTTTTTGACAAGCTTCTAAAGTTTCTTTATGAGGGACACTTGGGTACAAGGATTTTACATCCATGCAAAATAAAACTGTATTCTCTGGAAGGTTGTGCTTTAGTGATTCAAGTCTTTTTAAAAATTGTGTTGTATCCATAACATAGCTTTGTAATTTCTCAATGTGTGACCTAAGTTGTTTTTCTGCTATGTGTGTTGGATTATATCAACCGTGCTGACTATCATTCGCATAGGGTGATTTTCTTTGTGCTTTTTAGGATTTCCTCTTGCTAGGCCATTATGTGGCTGCATGTATTTTTTAAATTCTTTTGATACAATGGCTTTATTGTGTAGTCTCACCGCAATTTCCTTAACCTCTTTTACAGATTTATTAATCCTATTTTAACTTCTTCATATGTATCCGTATTCTTTAATTCACATTCTACACATTTCATATAGTCCTCTGTGTTCATTATCACTATTCCTGATCCTTTATCTAATGGTCTTATACTATCATCATCATCATTTAACAACTCAGTCATAGCTTGTTCTTCAATATTGGTTAAATTAAGTTTCCATTTTTTTTCATTAGCCCTGCTATAATCTCTTGTTTAACTACTTCAATTTACATATCTAACCACTTGTCTCTTCCATCTGGAGGAGTCCACGTGCTTGTACTATTAACCTTAATCCCATGCTCATAATTACCCTCTGAATCTGAGATATTTTCTTTGAAAAAATATTCTGCTAATCTCATGCGTCTCTCCCACTCCTTTAATTCGGTGGTCAGTTTATCTTTATCAATGTATTTTTTAGTCGGTATAAACTTAAGTCCTTTACTCAATACTGCTTTCTGGGATGTGGTTAAAGATTTCCTTGATAAATTAAATACTGTGTCTTCTGTCTTATCTTTAGTGTATTTGGTACCATTTCCATTTCTGGGTCTCCTATCTTTCTGTTTTGAATTCTCTGTCCTAGTCCTGTTTAATTCTCTATTTTGCATTTTATTGTTTACTTTAAACTGGTTTATTTTTACTGTTTTAGATGCATGTTGATTGTTTTTCTTAATGATGGCACATTATTCGGACGTTCCCCTGGCTTCAGTGTCTTTAAATACAATAACTGAGAAGTGGTTATTGTTGTATAAAAGATTAATTGGATTGTTCTTATTTTTAATAGTTTCTATTGTGCTTTCATATTTAAAACAATCCTTATTCTTTAAGTCTGTGTCTTCATGTATGGGCCTATTTAGGAGGTCTGCAGCTGTCAAAACTTCTGCCTCTGTAGCCCAAGAATCTATACTGCCGTCACTTATTTTCATTTTTTCAATGTGGGTCACGATGTACATTTCATATCGTTTTATATTGCTTTCCATTAGTCCTATTACATTATGTCTAATTGTCCGATGATCATTCTGTGAACCATATAAAACCACACCTAAACATTTAAAACAGTTTCCATCCTTCTCTATTTGAACTATGCTGTAACCGTAACTATAACTATTATACTCACATTTCTCAAGCAATCTAATCGAAAGTGTTTCAGCGTGTTTGACTTATTCTCGTTTTTGTTTTGAGTTGAAATTTTAATTTTTTCTAGACCTATTCTATTTTGCAGTCCCGGTTGATCTATTAATTTGTGTAATTTCATTAAAGTTTTTTGTTCAAGTGTTTTCTACTTTACGAAGTAACTGTCTAATTTTTGATGGAGGAACCATGCACTTTATGTTATATCATGTATAACTCTCTCTATTTCATTATTTATTTCTCTTATGCGTCTTATCGAAGTTATCTTGTTGAAGTTTATAGGAAAATAAAAATTAAGCCTAATATTTTTAGGGACACCAACTTAGGCATTTCACATAAGAACTAGTAAGTTTACATTGGGACTAGCAAGTTTCTAACCCTGTGTATGGACTTATCTCTTAGGAAAAATATTTGAGATTCACAAACTACACAAAAGGACATTTTCGGATCATTTGTGCTTGTGCCTAAACAAGACATTCTCACAATATTATTGCAATCCATAACCCAGGTAGCCTAAATGTTGACACATTGTAATTGATATGAGAAAATTGCATGTGATACATTTTCATTGTTTTATTTTTCTCTTTTATATAAAAAAGTAAACAAACAAGCAATCTAACCCAAAGCCTTGATTCAGCATACTGCTAGTTCATTTTCCAATCTGGACAATACTGCCCAGACTGGTCACTAAAACAATGCGAAAAATCATCTTTAAAACAATTACTCCGTCACTATGAATATTAAAAAGAATAATCATTTTCCTATCTTTTAATCAATCAAAATGCTCACTGACAAAGACAATCCTGCCCCGTGAGGACTCTAAATTGGTGAGAAACATCTTACAAACTATACCACACAATTAAAGTATGGGGACTCATACATAACTGTTATTATTATTGTGTAGACTAGATATTTTTCAAGACATTTTGCATTGCTTTAGTGCCCCATCCATGCAGTTTTGTCGTGGTGTGGCTTTCACCCTCCCCTTCTAGATCTGTGTGCTTCATGTAGCCTGCTCTTTCATTCGTGCAAATTTTATTCAAATTAGGTTGCTTTCAAGGTGGTCCACATGTAAAGCACCCTTAATTTATGTATAAGCAGGTGGAAAATCCAACAGAAAAGCCTGTTCCCCTGCAGTTTTTCTAGGTAAAACTAATTTAAGAAAAAATGTAAGCACAAAGTTTTGGAAAACATTTCTGAACAAATTCTGAACACTGCAACTTTAATGAAAGTAGCTTAGCCCATACAGGGTTTTCTGACCCACCTCACCCCCCCTGCAAGCTCTCGCAAGTGCCAGACAGCCAGCACAGATCTCCCCTGTCACATATACCCCCCCCCCCCCCCCCACACCTCAGAATGGCACCACCATTAGAAAACTCTACACCCACACCTTCCCGAGAAGAAAATCTGTGTTTTAATAGTTTTCTGCTCGGTGGACTACCCTGAATTCATAGGGCTGCAGAGCCAAATACCACCGCATGATCCAGGCATTGTAATCATTCATTTGGTGGAGCCATGCTAAGGGGGAATGATCTGCAATCAGGGTGAAGTGTCATCCCAAGAGGTAGTACCGGAGTGACTTGACTGCCACTTTAAGGCCAAGCACTTCTTCTCAATGGTACTATAGTTCTTTTCATGGGGAAGGAGCTTTGTGCTGATATACAGGATTGGGTGCTCGCTTCCCCACACCTCTTGAGACAAGGCAGCCCTGAGACCTGTCTCTGATGCATCCGCACGGTGAACCTCATACTGAAATCCAGACTACACTGCACTGGCTTGCTACACAATCTCTTCACAGCGAGAAAGGCCCTCTGACACGACTCCGTCTACTGGACCATATTTGGTGCAGCCTTCCGGGTGAGGTACGTCAAAGGGAGAGGCGAGAGTGGAAAATCTCGGGTTGAACTTGCGATAGTATCTCACCAGTCCCAAGGAGGAGCATACCTTGGTTTTAGTCATAGGAGTCAGCCAGTCAGCCAAGGCTTTCACCTTTGCAATCAGCTATCAAACCCGGACAGGTGGCAACCCCAGTATGTACTCTTTTCTGAAGCTGTCGGGTTGCATTCTGTTAAGTTTTCTAACTTTTTGTTCTCTCTTGTTTTTCTTTTCAGTTCAAATGAACAATTCCTAAATCAGGACCCAACAGAGTGAAAAGACCAGACTTTTTACCTTGCCTGAATGCCATTGTGTTAATGTCTCTCTATCTGGATCTGCTAGATTTTTTAAGACATTTATTGGAATATTTAAGAGTACCAGCTGATTTTAAGATTTTTTTTCTTTCACCCTTAAAAATGTTCTGTACTTATTGTTAAATACTGTTGAATTTGGGTGTTGCTGTTGCAGCATCTTATAGACTTTTCAAAATTGAAGAAAATGTATTGAAAATCATGTAGAAGTGATTGATGGGAAAGGATAATAGGTTTTTAGTTTTAGTGCAGCATAATATGTTTAATTGCTAGGGCTGAGTTGAAATTGACTATGTACTGTATTTGTTTAATTTAGCAACTGAACAAAATGCAAATGGATTTTGTCAAGTTACCTCAAGAGTGTCAATATACAATCGATCATTTTGATTGCCATTGGCAAATGGCAGTTTTTTGTTGCTTTCTAATTTCTAGTGGCGTTTTTTGTTTTTTACAGATAGTCCCAGTATGGGAACATCAACTCTGTGGACAATACTGCAGCATTATCGCATGATTGAAATAAATCTTCCTTTAAGCCAGTTTCCAGGTGTGTGGCCTGTTTCATAGCTGTATCAGACCATTTCTATTTTATATCAATCTCCTTTTGAATTAACTATTTGTATGGTACAGAATCCAGTGGATGACCTTTCTAAGACAAGTACTGTATTATGTGCTGCAACACATTAAACTGAAATCTGTTAACCTGAAGAAAAACAAAATTAACAACAAAAAAAGTAGCCAAGGCTGTTTGGATGAGAACATTTTAGAAGATAAAATGAAAGATTCTGTTTTTCAGAAAATCTCAGATTTACATGCACTGCACAGCACAGAGAGCACGCCAGCCGGCTGTCCTTTTGTTCCTTTTTTTTGCAGATGTACTGTGGGTGGCTGGTAATGAGAATGAAACCTGCACCACGTTAAGGTAATAGAAGAATGCTGTGCAGTTCTATTATACTCAGTATTGTTGCATGGCTTAGACATTTAGTTTTACACACTGCGATAGGAAGTGCTGTTGACACAATTTTTTGTGGGCGGAATTATATATTGCTACTATATATTACGATGATGTCTTACGATTATATATATATATATATATATATATATTATATATATATATCTATATCGTCGTACTATATATATATATCTTCTATATTATACTATATATATATATAGATATAGATATAGATATAGATAGATAGATAGATAGATAGTGATTTTTTTATGGTAATTTAGGATTTGTAAAGGTTTGAAATACTTCAAAAACTGGAGTAACTTTGAACTACAGCACATTAAATGATTAAGTACCAGGAAGCTGCAACAGATTTTCATCTGTCGTGTTCCTAATTTAAATTATCTTCAGCACTAAAAGAGACTGTTGCAGTGATAATGTTGATAGTTAGCATTTATGCACATAAACGTAATACTGCTATATCACAGCTATTCATGCGCATTTGTCTTTGTTTTTATTCTCTTTTAAAGAAATGTAATTTGTCCTTGTAGAGGCGACCTAAAAACAAATTACATACCAGTACCTCCTGAACAAATCCCCATGCTGTCACAGTCAATTAAAGTGGTAGAAAAAGAAGGAATCTCACAAACTACAAACACCTTAAAGAAAACAAAAGCCTTAAAGAAAATCACAGCCCTGGAGGATGAGTTGTCACGGTTATGTGCACAGATTGCCATGATTGTTACAATGCAGGACCAAGTAAGAGTAAATCCCGTTCCTACTTTCATTGTAAACTTCAGATCAAAATAACTTATTTTTGCACTTGTTTTTTATTAGTGCGTGGATAACTTTTTTTTTTATTTTAATTGGGGAGTGCCCTATTTTAAAGATTCAAACAGCAGCTTGATCTGCATCGACCTCCATTCAGTTCACTAACTTGAGACTCAACAAGGCATTAAAAAGTAGTTTTTACATAAAAAAAAAAAACAGTTGAAGAAGGTAAGTACCTGTACATTTATTTTCAACTTTAGAGAAAAATGGTGCTCCTTTTTCTAAATTTTCGATCTTTAATTTTTTTTTTTTTCCTTAAGCCCTTTTTTTTGGTTCATAGTAGATACACCATGCACATTCATGTACTATAGTTATTCCACAAATGAGGATAGCTAAATACTCATGAAATAGCCACACCACTCTATGAATGTTTATGAAGTGTTGTGTTTTATAACCAGTAGAATGTATGAAATAGACAGTATGTTTAAACCTACTGGTAAATTAAAGAGTAAGTAGCAGGGTTAAGCGAAGTTTTTAAAAGCCACGTGTTTAAACTGTACAACTGTTTAAATAACATACCTGTAATCTTTATTTTCATTGTTAACATGCTGACAACTTTTTACACTAACTTTAAAGTCTGTTTCACAGATCTTTTCAAAATATCCGCTCTAGTGCACTGATAAGGATTATTGCCCACATTATCAAACAGTCAACACAGCAATAACGATCCATGATGTGGTACTAAACAGAAAAGCCAGAGCACTTGTTATGTTTTTTGCTTGGATTTTTAATTGCTGTTCCTGCAGTGATTTAGAGGGCAGATCTCAAATGCACTAAGGCAGACATTTTGATTTATTTATTTATTTTTATGCTGGATTGTTGAATATCCAATGTATTTGTTTTAATACTGTACCCCCTTTATTGGTCATTTTTATCATTCATCAGTATTTATAACAGTATTCTATTTATGTACACTCCTTGCTGATACCTAAAACCTACTTTTTTTGTTGTTGTTGGTTGGATTATCTGCAATTCATCCTGCTTTTTTCAGGTTCTTCTATGTCCCAGTCAGGATTTATGCAGCCTCCTGGTATCCCTGGGATGTCTCTTCTAACAGTGTTAACATCCACTCCTATCTGCACGTCTGCTCGCCCCCCCCCTTTGCCACCGCCACCTAGTTCCTAGACCAGCTCAAGTCTCGGATGTTGACTTAAACAGACAGCGGTATGCTACAAACAGGTCTGGGCAGTGCAACGAGGATGATGTTTCTGCTCCTTCTACGCCATCCCCAGTATGTTGCATGTTTTTGAGAGATATGAACAAGATTCAGCTGCAAGCAGTGAAGAGGTATTTAGAGGAAAGAAGATTTAACATGAAGTTCTTTAAAAAAAAAAAAAAAAAAAAAGCTGACTTAAACTAAGAAATGCCGCTGAACATTCATGATATCACTTTTCACGGAAATCATGCATTTCACGGCCTACCATGAAAAATATGCATTTTATTTCTTACAGTATTTTACATTTGTCTTCACCTACCTGTTCATATCATACATTTACCAAGTAGAAGCAGCGCTGCAGTAGCTGTAAATGGTCTGGCGTCAATGCCGACCATTTGGTTACTGCAGCAACAGGGTCAAACAAATACCGGCTTCATGATTGGTGAATTCCTCATGCTGTACAATGATATTTACACATACTACTAGAAGTGTACAGTGTGTATAAAGAAAAACACAAAAGCTTCGGTTTTGTCATTTCATGTTTGCAGTTAATGTTTCTCCTGTGTTTAATATTTTGGGATTAGAGGCAGCAAAATAGGCCATGGAAATTACATGGTGATTTTTAATGAATGTGTCAGCATAAGTTTTAAAAGTTCCCAAAACTCAAAAATGCTTGTTATTTTTTTTTGCAGCCAATTCAAAGGACTTGTTTCCAGCAGAAGTTTGTTACATTTTTAAAGATTGTTTCAATAGCGAATCGGCTAAATGTTAGAATGTTTCAGTCATGGTTTTTGGTTGAAGTTCTTGATGAACTATCAGTGATAACACATTTTAGGCAACTTACATTAGTAGAATATAATGTAAATAGAAAATGTGTTTTCTGGTGTTTTTTTTTTTTTTAAATGTATTTATTTATATTTTAATCTAAATGGCAGTTTCATGACTCTGTGAAATTCATTTTTTTTTTTTTTTTTTTTTTATTGTCATTTGTGAATTTCTTTAAAAAATATAGTGAATTTTCCAGGCGCCTATATGACTGCTGCCATAATACTCTTTCCTATCAGCTGCTTTCGGATTTCTTTCTTTTTGCCCAAATAAGACCAATTTGAAATCTGACTTATTTGTGGACCCTTTTAGGGCTGGCACGGCTCTTTCTGATGATTCATCAATCTCATTTTAATATCACAGACTTCATTTACAAATGAGCCCCACCTACAATTTTCCTATGCATATAATTAAGGCTTGACACGCCTTAAAATGCATGGCTAATGAGTGGCGGAGTGCATTGCATTGTGGAACGCATTTTGGCAGTTCTCACACGGCCTTACCTTGCCAAAAGTGTCATGATACATACGGGCCAATTTTAAGGCCCGCGTAAAGACTTGATACATTATAACCCTCTGTGTTATAATACATAAAATGGCTCTTGTATAAAATTATGAAAACTAGATTAAAATATGTTTATTAATCCTATAATATTTTTTTGTATATATTAAAAAAGAAAACCAATTGCTTGTATGGGATATGCTGTCATTTAGAAACACTATATTCTTTTACTTCCCTCATCTGGTATCTGCAATGTGTGACTGTCTTTTGTGAATCGCCTTAACAAGACAATTTTCTTAACGATTTGCAGGTCGCCGGAAGGCACACCAGTTATGAACAAAGATAAGAAGCGAGTATTGCTTTTGGACCCTGCAGCGCTAATTACTGATGCTTTGAAGCGGAAATTTGCACATAGACATAAGGAAGATTCTTTTCACAAAGAAAACCAGTCATTTGAGACTTCACTTTTTGGGAGTCCAGAGACTCATAAGGTATGTGTATTATTAACTCAAATTGCTTGGACTGCAGTGTCACTGTAAGGTGCCTAGATGGTGCTAGGACACTAAGAAAGCATCCAGTTTCAGTCAGGATGTGGGGAAGAAAGCTAAATAAATGTAGACGTTTAGGTAATGTAACGTTTTCTTTAACACATGTTATACAAATTAGTTTGTAGAGACGGACAAAAAAACACAGTCTTACTGGATTTAAAATCAGTGCAGACACATACAGAGGTCCCTCATAACAGTATGTAGCACAATTTTTGTTCCTGGGTAGTAAGTGTTATTTCCTAATTGCTTATGCCTCAAAAGTATAGAAAATGGCTATTATTCCCCACAAACATTGCTTTTGTGACCAGGACAGTGATATTTCAAAATATCACTATTTCCAATGGGAAAATGGGCAGATGTGTGTCTTTTCGTTCACATAAAGTCAGAAAAAAACAACATATGAATCCAAATTAACATGTATTTATACTAAAGTAATACAAAGATGACTACAAAAAATTTAGAAGTAAGTAGTTTTTTGAGATTTACAATTATACTGTAAATATGTAAAAAATAGTGGCAAAGACTGTAGCAGCAGCAAAGGTCGTTTAAAATGATCTAGACAAGATTCAGAACTGGGCAGACACATTGCAAATTACATTTAATAGAGAAAAGTGTAAGGTATTGCACGCAGGAAATAAAAATGTGCATTATAAATATCATATGGGAGATACTGAAATTGAAGAAGAAATCTATGAAGAAGACCTATGAGTTTTTGTTGACTCAGAAATATCTTCATCTAGACAATGTGGGGAAGCTATAAAATAGGCCAACAAGATGCTCAGATATATTGTGAAAAGTGTTAAATTTAAATCAAGGTAAGTAATGTTAAAACTGTACAATGCACTAGTAAGACCTCATCTTGAATACTGTGTTCAGTTCTAGTCACCTCGCTACAAAAAGGATATTGCTGCTCTAGAAAGAGTGTAAAGAAGAGCGACCAGAATTATTCTGGGTTTAAAAGGCATGTCATATGCAGACAGGCTAAAAAAATGTAATTTATTCAGTCTTGAACAAAGAAGACTACGCGGCGACCTAATTCAAGCATTCAAAATTCTAAAAGGTATTGACAATGTCAACCCAAGGGACTTTTTCGATCTGAAAAAAGAAACAAGGACCAGGGGTCACAAATGGAGATTAGACAAAGAGGCATTCAGAACAGAGGCACTTTTTTACACAGAGAATCGTGAGGGTCTAGAACCAACTCCCCAGTAATGTTGTTGAAGCTGACACCCTGGGATCCTTCAAGAAGCTGCTTGATGAGATTCTGGGATCAATAAGCTACTAACAACCAAACGAGCAAGATGGGCTGAATGGCCTCCTCTCGTTTGTAAACTTTCTTATGTTTCTTATGTTTCTTATCTGATTGTCGGCACCTGATTTCTGTGGAGACCTCTTTAATAGCAATTGTAATTGCAGATGATTTATGATTGAAGGGCACTGAGGGCCCGAGTGAAATATATATTTGGCCGGAGGTCTCGTCCGCGAGTGCTCGATGGTTACCTGCGCGAGGCCAGCTGGAGATACACGAACAGATACATGCATCCCAGTGCTACAGATAGGATGTGGCTATGAGCCACCTCCCCCCAAAAGACGAGCCCGCCAAACCATGAACGGAGAATAATAAATAATTAACGCACCCCACAATTGCATGATAAAATTGGCCGGAGGCCTCGTCCGAGGGTGCCTGAAGGCTACCTGCGCAAGGCCGGCTGGAAATACATGAACAGATACATGTATCCCAGTGCCGTAGATAAGAAGTGGCTGTAGCCGAACCGTGAATGAATAATGAAAAATATTTGATGCTCTCCACCCTGGCACTCTGCCACCTAACCCCCAAATGCTGAATTTAATGAAAATCAGCAGCTGAGACACAGCCCGTCCCCCAGAGCATGACTGCACCGAGGGAGAGAGTCCAGCTTCTCAACCCGACCACGCACCCTGCAGAACTACTAAATACGAACTGCTCAGCACTCAGGTAAGGAAAAAAAACCCTACTCATATATTTTTAATTTTTTTAGGGGGAAACCTCAGCAGCCCTTCCTCCAGGCTCTAAGTGGTCAACTCCCGTTTCGTCCTCCCAGCGCTGGACTGAGCAGCCGAAACAAAAATAAGCGACAAGAATAAATAGTACACAGAGCTTTTATGTGCTTGATGTATTGGTTATGGGCAGATTTTCCTTCCAGAAAAACAACCAAGTTTACAATTTCCATATTCCAACGCTACACAAATATATTGCAATGCCAGCAATGATATCCCTTATATAAAAAAATAATGTGCAAGTAAATATGACTTTCATATGTAAAATATAGGTACATGGTATGGATTTGTGATTATGAATTGTTCAGTTACAAAAAATGTCAATACATTTTGATGTTTTTTCACATTTGTTCCACTTAGTATGGTACTATAAATCGTTAGTCTATAGAAAGGATTAGACTAACTTAATCTCCTCTAGAGGGCAGCAGCAGTTATTTTGGGTTTGTTGCAATTGAGATCATTTTTAGTACGCAACTGGGGACTATCTTGAGCTGCCAAGTTCGTTGCAATTGGTATTAACTTGCTTACTAGTTTAGTACGTAGCTCCGTACTAACCACGGGATTAGTACAGGGTTAGTACGCTGCTTTCAGTTCGTTGCAATTGACCTTGTGAGTTGATTAATAAACAAGCACAAACTAAAAGAAACTCCATTTTTTGTTGAAACCTTTATTAGATGTTTGATTTTTCACCCGTTTTTCTCTTTCAGATTGAACCTCAGGTGTTCAAGGTACCTGGGAAGCATATACCCTTTTTAAGATTAGATTAAAAATCCCCTACAGTGAGATTTGGGGCATATTGTTAAATGCTGCATGGGTATATTGATTATAAGCAGTCTGAAGACTTGTGGCTGAAACAAATAATGCTGCTTATGTTTGTTAATGTTAATTGAAAAGCTTGTTTGTGCTTCTTGCTCTTTTTAATTTAAAACATTTCCACATTTCCATATTTTGTAACTAGTTTAAAGTTGTTGCTGATAAATTGGGTAGAAATCAAGTGCTGGTTGTTTTGGTTTTTTTTTTGTTTTTTTTTTAATTATTTTTATTTGTAATCAATACCTAACATCACGTATGAGGTTACGTTTTTAGTTTTTAATAAGTTGTTCCTGGCATCACTGAGTAGTAGTTGAAGCAGTATGTATTTTTTATAGCATTCTTGCAATTTTAAAGCTTCAGTTATTAAAAATGCATATCAGTTATTTATGTGCTTGTTTATAAAGTGTATCATAAAATTCTTCACAGCTGAGTTCAAAATATAAGATAATAAAGCAAATGGTAAAACCTGGATGAAATAATAAGCAGGGACCCTACATTACATCTTCACTTACAGAAATTACAAAACACCTGGGAAAATGCAAGCTTTAGCTGGTGGCGTTTTTTGTTTTTTTTTCTAGCAAGGAGTATTCTTTAAATAAACCATACTAATGTGCATTGTTGTCCTTGCTAGTGCCATAAAAATACCAACTTTTATGCCCAATAACAAATCTTTGTTAGCCTTGATTTGTATATGGTAAAGTTTCCAGACGAGTGTGATTGCTTTGGATCACATGATCAACTCCCTTATGAAAGTTATGTTATTGCACATATTGTGTTACTGGCCAATATTTATTGGAAGGGGATCAAATCTACAGGCAGTAAGTGTCTGTATTACATCCAGTGTGCTTTCAAAGCAGTCATTTCAACTTGTTTTATGCAATCTGGCACAACTAATGCTGTAAACATCTAGGCTACTTAAATTATTTACTATGTCTGGTTTATATATTTTTTTTGCAATTTAAAAGTCAATTATAAAAGGGCAATGCAGTTGTTCAAAAAAATTTATTTCAGAAGTTGAATACAAAATGTGAGGTGTGTGTAAAACAATTGTAATTGGAGACAATGGTGTGAATTGTATTGTCTTTTGACAAGTTTCCTCAACTGCTTGCATTGTCACTGTCATAACCAAAATTGTACTCAATGGTCAAACATCAGTTTTTGAACAACTGGCATGGCTGACAGCCGTCTAAGTTTAGCGGGACATATTCTTTTAACATTTGAACATACCATAGTCATGAAAACATAACATGTAATATAGTTTAAACATTTATAAAGCCATTTCCATTTGTCACACTAATCAGAAAATGGGTAATAGGTGGGCAAAACAGATATTAAAAAGACCGTATGGGTAGTAGTGACTAATGGTATAGAATTACATGTACAAAAAAATAAAAAAAAAACAACTGGCAATGTTTAAATGACTGGTTAATAAGTGGAGCAAGGTGTTCATTGAAAAGGTAGATACAAAGAATGTATTACTATGTGTATATGAAATATTTCTGTTCATATGTAATATGAACAGTTTATACAGTACTACATTATAACACACACCCTGTGTAACCACACATATATATTATATATATATATATATATATATATATATATATATATATATATATAATATAAAATAAAGATGGAACTTTAGGCATACTTGCACAGACACTACATTTTAAACAATTATTCAGATGAGAACAACAATGAGCTGCTGTATTACCACAAGCTAAGTAAGAAACATCTAATAATGACACATCCCAAGCATTTAAAACCAACAATCGTCAACTTCCAGAAATGCCTTAGATTTGATAAACTAATGTAATTTAAAAAGAATAGTTGTTATAAAAATGCTGTTTTAATTTAATCAGAAAGGTAGTTTGCATTCATGTGGAAAATTATAATGTTAAGGCTTAAAGTGTAAGTAGCGGGTTTCCAAATAATCTAGCATTATATGTCCCCATGTGCTGGTGCAATTTAAGTAACATACTTGTAATTTTTCTTTTTATTGTTATATCCTGACAGCAGTGACATACAGAGGAGCCAAAGGTATGCTGGATTATTTTAATTTGTATTTTTTTTTACCAATATATGTACGTGTGTGTGTGTTTGTTTTGTGGGGGGGGGGGGGGGGGGGGGGGGGGGGGGGGTCAAGTACCACCGACAAGAGGAAGGGGGGGTTGGCGCAAAAAGTCTGAGGGGGAAAAAAAAAGAAAAACATAACAAGAAGTGTTCTGGCTTTTCTGGATGCTAATAAAAATTACAGGTACATTTTTTAAACAGTTGCAGTAACACGTGTGGAGACGTGTAACGCTATATTTTTTGAAACCCAGTTACGTACATTTTAACTATGCACATAATTGAGTATTATGTTATAAAATATTTACAAATACCCTTTGTATTAAAAGTAACAGTATTCTTTAAACAGTGACACAAATGAAATATTATTTTATACAGGTACCAATCTTAGACAGTAATTTGCCATGTGAATCAGTAGCTTAATTATTTACAGAAATATACAAAGATAACCAGTAACAGTATACATAAAGGTATATAAAAAGCCAAAAGGTATACATGGTGCTTTGTTGGTTATGCTCTTCAATAATTAAAAAATAGATTTTTCAGTAGATTATTTTTCAATAGAAAGTATACCATCTTTTCTTATACAAAATGAGGCCACAACCAACTATTTCTGCACTTGTGTAAAAAGTAAACTAGTTCAAAGTATGAAAACTTAGCCAGTGGCTGGTGCAAACTACAAAAATGTGTAAAATATATGTAGCTTATTTAAGTATGTACGCTGGTTTTATTTGTTTTATTTTTCGTGCAGCCCAGCTGCTGTTTGAATGTTCACCTCAGCCATGCTTTTAACTCCACTTTTCACAGCACGATTGATCTGTTTAAAAAAAAAAAAAAAAAAAAAAAAAAAATTCACTTCTGTTGCCTCTTGTCCTCCTTCGAAAATGACATTCTTCCATTGGAATCACACTGGAAAACAAACTTGGTTGACTGATTACATTTCAGAGAGAGTGAGACCTCCACATCCAAAATGAATGCAAGACAAGGAGGGAGAAAGCAAAGGATTTGGTCGTTTCTTCTTCAGTCTTTGTGTTTCTCTTGTCTACCATTGGCAACACTTAAGAGTACCCTGTAACATTTCGATAGATCTCAACACAGGCATCTGCCATGAGGAGTTCAAACAGCAACATCCTTGCTGAGTAATGCCTGTCTTGTTACGAGATTAGGGTCCTGATTGAACCACCTCACTGCGCTGGCCAGAGTCATCATCACCCCTGTGGTGCTTATTGTGATGCAGTGCCCTCCACCTAGCTTTGTTCTTCCTGAGGTGGCTTATCATGGCCTCTGTGAGGGGCGTGTTGTCCGTGAATCGCCTCCATTGATCAAAGAGAGGCTCCACAAGGTATGTCATAAAGCCTAAAAGTAAGAAAGGAAAATTTAAAGGAGCTAAATCTCGAATTGTAAAACAAGATGCTTGACCGGGTTGTCTCTATGCTACTGCCAGGATGTAAAATTGAAAACATTGGGGAAATAGAGTAAAATAAAATAAATCATGTTTACCTGTTTGTATGGCTGGAACAGTATCCATGTGCTGATTACACAAAGGGCTGATTTCAAGTTCAAACTTCCTCTCTAGGTCACCTGAAAGAGAAAGTAAATGAATGTGCTTGGACAAAAAAATCTTTTAAAAGACAAGAAAAAAATTGCTGTATTATTTCATGATACCCGATTCTGCCATGCACATATAATCCCTGAGGGGAAGTAGCTTGGCTCACATGAAAAAAACAAAAACTGCCTAGAGGTAGATGCTCTGCATTGAATGATTCAGTGTTAGGGTTATCTTCGGTTCAGATAACAAGACTTGTCGGAGGCTTTGGATCGGATACAGACTCCGCAGTCTGATTGATTGCACTTTCCTGTTGTAGTACAATTCGATTTGTTTTATTTTAGCGTTTTTCATGATGTGTCCATGCACTGGACACTGCAGCTTTAAAGTTGAATGTTTGTTTTATGAAAATATTTGAAATGACAAAAGTTGTATTTCGCCAGTCATTAACTGCACTTCTTGATTCTTTATCGTGACTGTGCGCGCTACCTTTGAATTTTAAGCATGCCTAATTGTAAATGTAATCTATCTAACAAATGTTAAAAATACTCCTTCTGTAATAATGCCTGTACTTTCACCCTTGCCTGACTCAATACCCCCCTCACTCAATTGCATTAACAACAACTTTATGCCCCTTGGCCGTTGACTCAGCAGAATCCAGTATATAATTAAATCAAATTTTAATTGTATGGCTAATCTGTCAGATGTAATTTCCATCTGAGATATTTCAGAAAGCCATATCATATTGACAGCAGGATGTCACATTAAGATTATCATACAGTTATTTTAAATTTAAATTATACATATAAAATGTAGTATTGCATGCTGATTTCTAAAGGTTATTCAGTGTTTTTCTTTTCCTTTTTTCAGGAACTTACAAGCTGGTAAGACAACTGGGATGACTGATTAAATGCTGGTCTACTATTCAGGTAGCTGGACTCAGGCCTTCAAACACTGCTCTACCCTGAAAGATGCCAGATCAATGGAATTCATAAGGTAAATACAAGCAACTAGGTTGCATTTCCAAATGACATTGTACTATATTTAGATAGCATTATAATGACATTTGAATGGTATGGCAAGTGTTACACAGTAATGACTTAAAATCTTGGGGTTTTTGACAAGCTGAAATATAACTCCAGGAAACATGCATTTTTACCTACTTGTAACACAGTGGTAATCCATGCATCTCAATGTGAATGCTGCAGTTTGCTTAAAATATTTAACAAAGTACAAAGCACTTCAAACCTAGCATCACGCTGAAAGTATGGCACTCAAGCAGCAACAACAGATAAAAAGTGGGAAAAAGCACATACTGGTAGAGATTATTAATGGTAGCGTCTGCCCTTGTTATACAGATATCTGTCTAGTCTCCCTTGAAACATAAACACACTGCGAGGAGCCTTGACAGCAGGTGATAATATTTTGCTGAGAAAAGCAGGTACTATGAAGGAAAAGTGTCTGCTGTTGTCAGATGCTGATTTGAGGACCCATTGTTGCTATGGCAAATCTACACATACTAAATGGTAAATTCTGGGAAAAGGAGTGGCACTAGCAGTTCTGGTATTAGTGAAATACAAGTTTATATCTCACATACACTTCTATAGTATTTGTTATGACTACATTTTTAAAAAATGTTTATGAAATTTAAAAAAAAAAATTGGTTAGAACTATAAAAAATACATTGTTTGCTAACATAAACTACACCTGCAAGGTGTATCCAAAATAAAAAGCGTTTTTATTGCAAATCCAACATCTCAAAAATATCTACATTTTAAGAACTTAAGAAAATTATGATAAAAAAAGCTTTAGGACACCCACACAGGGTGGGCCAAAAGCTATGGAATGTAATCATTTTCCTTTTTTTCTTCTTTGTAGTTAATACTTGTTACAAAGGATCATTTGGATGTAATGTTATGAAGAGTCTAACACTGTACAGTTTATGTTATGTGAAATAGCATAAGTACTACAGAATGTGCTTTTCTGCAGGTTAGCTAGCACAATCTACATTTTTCTAAATGGGTTTCTTAATGCTACTGGACTTATATATAGCATCCTTTGCTATATTTAAATAGCAGGATGTTTGTTTTTTAACACATTTACTAAGCTAATAGAGCATTACTAACCTTTGTTTAACTTTTGCTTGGAAAGCATAGGCCTTGTGTTCCAAAACATCGTATTTGTTCAGTACAGCGCACACTCCTTGCATCTCTTCTTTGTATAAATGATTTCTTGTTAAAGTTTAGAATTTGAAGGAAAAAAAGTCTCTAGGGCAGGGGGAGGTAAGGATCCTTTACTTAGTGAAATTAAGAACCTAATGGCTAAAACTGCTCAGTCATCTGCATAGATCATTTTTGCTTGCTTATTGTGATACAGAAACTATAAAATAATTGAAAGCATAACCCATTATAACTGGCTAATACAGTTTCTTGTGAATATGACCTGCATCATCTTCAAGGATAAGAGCTTTTGATTCAATTACTTTTACATTATGAAATTGGGTCCACTCTGGTGTAGCACCGCTTTCTGTTTTTACTTTTGTACTTTTACTTTTTTATTTTTTATTTCCAAATAAATACAAAATTACTTTTGGGTTGTTTTAAATTCCATGGCACAATAATGGCTTAGATCTTGCACAGCTCATTAACTAAATAGGTCAGACCAGAAACACCCATAATAGTGCAAGAAATGGAAAGCCACTGCAGTGACACTAGCGTAATTGGCATTTCAGGACCAGAGAAGGGAAGGAGTAGACAAAGCACACCCAGCTTGAGCAGGAACGCCACCTCTCAGGTTAGACTGAGTGGTCCTACTCTGGCATGGAACATTTTACTGGAGGGGGGTCCATTCTGAAGGCAACTGGGGACCTTGTTCGCAAAGGCTACTGACCTTGCCTGTAGAACTCCTCGCAGACTCTCTCACTCCACTGCTTGCTCATTTCCCACACCCGGCAAGGGTTGCAGATGTCAGCACACTTGAGAGCAATCTGGAAATCACATGAGGTCTGTTGCCATTAATAGGTAATAGAGCGACCATTAAGATTACAGGCAAAGTATATTATTGTCAAATAATGTGGTGTAATACGACGAGGATTTAAGAGTACTGAAAAAACACAGCTTATTAGAACAACCAATATCATACGACCGATTGAATCAAAGGATTTAAAAAATCTTTTTGTTTTAACTTAGGATTTTTCTGTGTTTTTTACCTTATACAATATATTAATATGTCATACAAAAACAATCACAAACCTGCAGCATGAAGTGCCTGTGTTCTGCATCTTCCAAACACAGATCATCTTTGTCCAGATGAGTTTTAAAACTGCTGAGAAATTCATTCTGCCGGCTAATGTCTGTTGCCAGAATTAGCGAACCCAACTGTTGTTCAATTTCCTGCCTGTGGTGAAACAAGATTTTAATTAATAGGGATCCTGCTAAACATATGGCCTCTTAATGATCTTCATATTCAACATATTTTAATTGTGTCAATTTTCACAGTTTACTATTACTTTGGCACCTGATTCCTATTACACACCCGCTCTTTTTTTTCACAGAAGAATTAACAATGAAATAACTCATTTTACAATGTGTTTTTATAATTAATATAAAGTTTATGTAAAGTTTACAGGCAGGTGCTATTTAGATCTGTCAACATTTAGGTCATTAAAAAATGTACCCTTTAATGTCATCCTTCAACAAACTTTGAACCATTAGAGAGATATTTTTCAGCAAAGTGGCTGCATCTCACTATAATTCTTCTGAGATTCACTAAGAGGTTCAGTTGCGAATAAACTTCATTTTACCTCCATGTATCATACTGAAAGGAAAACAATCTGTTTTAAACTCTGGGGGAAAAAAAATTGAGGTTAAAAATCATGCAGAAGTATGAGTGCTCTCTGTGCCTCTGGATACTTGGGCTTGAACCTGGCAGAGGTCACAAGTCAAATTAGTTTGGTGGTCTTAACTAAATCCTCAGTGTACAGAAGTCCACATCATCAAAAAGAGAGGTCAAAGACTGGATGAGCATGGAAAACGAACTGCTCCCTCGTTCAACCTAGTTCAATGCTAGAAAGCTCACATTGACACTGCTCTGATAAATGGAGAAGACTAGAGTCTCTGGGACTGTCAGCAGCTTTTTCATGGGCACTAAATTTCATCACAAAAAAAAAAATAAACAAAAAAGAGCTTCTACATGAATGAAAACCCTGGCACTGACAATGTAGTCAGAACTGGTTATTGCTTAATGGCAAATAACACAGGTCAAACAGATCCAGCGTATTATTAATAAGAGATGCAAACTCAATAAAACATTTAACAATACTATAATGAGAGCTGCAGACTAGGAAAATCAATGCTGCCATGTATTTAGATTGTGGTATGCTTAGTTTGCTGGGCCATGAACAACAACCAGTCTATACAGAAGTGTGGAGCTGGCCTGCTCCCAGTGCCTTGTCAATACCTTTAAAAACTGAAGCCCCATTTCTGCCGGCTCTTTATGAAATATTGATGTATGATCATTGGTTTCATAGAGATTCTCATGAACAGCACTCACGTCATTTCCACAGGCAGGTGGGACAGGAGCCCTGACTCGCGGAGCATGCCCACTGTCGACCTCCAGTGATGGTTTTCCAATACGGACACATTCTGAAAGGCAAACGCATCAGCCAATTATTCAAGCATGAAGCTAATCTTCAACATGTATGAACTAGCGGCAGTGAACAGATTGTTTAGGCTTTTTGGCATATGCTTTAGATTTTTTATTTTCACTCTGCTTCACAGTTCAGTATTGTCAGAAACTTTTGCAAATTGCCTGTTTCTGTCTATTCAGTGCTGTAGATTACCTTTCTATACATATACAGATACACAGTACATATACATACACCAGTCTGGCTTAGCTTGCTAAATGTAAGGCTGTTGTAAGGTATGGCAAAAAAATAAATAAAATAAGATTGCACCTGATAACTCTTTATATTTTTATTCTTAACTACTAAGGGGAATTCTGAAGATGATTGTTTACCAGTTATTAATGAGTACATTATCAATCGTAGTTGCTACTGCTGCAGCCATTTCATTTTCTTGTTAAACCCCCCCCCCCCCAAAAAAAACATGTTGGCTTTCAACCCAAGGCTATTCAATATGATCCCCACAAGGCAACATAATTGCTGCAGTCCTTCAGTCCTTTTACCTATATGGCAAGTTGCCAACTGTTTTTTTTTTATTTTTATAAGAAACATATTTCAATATTATGCAGTCCAAATATTGAATACGTAGTATATGATTACATACATCTTACTGTTTGTATCAATACTGGTCCTACAGCAATGTTCGAAACTTCCAAATTTGGTTAACTTATATTCATCTGATTGCAGGGTTTGCCTTACAATTTCTAACATATGGTGATGTGGTACTGTCATCTTTGCTAACATCCCCATTAGTGACAGCTTTTTACTTCATCAGCTCTTACCTGGTACAAGCTTGCAAGATGGTGTTTGGTTTTGACCAGAAAGTGCTGGTTGACCCCTGGATGATCAACATCATGAGCTGCAGCTGCAAACAGTCCCAGGAAAATATCGAGAGGGGTGAGATACCTGGCAAGCTGAAAAAGATGAACAACGAACAAGCATTCAAGTATTTACAGCGTTACCCCATTATAATGCAACCTGTTATAGTGCAGAATCCATTATAATATGGTAAGGTTGTGGATCTCATTCCCCCCACAATGCAATTTGACTTTAAAATGTTGGGTAAACGCTCTAGATATACAGTATGAATCTTTCTCTGTTAAAAGATGGACAGAGTAAGAAAAGGTGAAATTCAAGCAGCAGTTTCAAAAGTTATAAATGTTGCAGAATCTATGTTGCATGGATGGCTAAAAGACAAAGAAAAACTAAGAGCTTTTCTTGATAAGATTGACTCTAAAGAGGGCTGCTCTAGGAAAGAAATGTGTTGCACTAAGGAGTGACACAAGCTGCTGTGTGAATGTGCCGCTGTGAGAGTTCCAGGAATAATCATCCCAATAAACCGTGTATAAGAGTACCTGCAAAATGTGTGTCGCCTGCCTTCATTTTCCACTGTACACTACAATATTAATTTGGCTTGTGGGCATTGTATATCATTTTGGAAATAGAAATGCCAATATTCGTTACAAAGCAAAAGACAAATAACGCAATCTTCTAATTATGGACCCCGACAACCACATTATAACGGGGTAGCACTGCATTTAGTTTAGGGCAGGGTTTCCAAACTCTCTTGGTTTGCTGAACCCAAAAAAACAGGCATCTTGACTGAGGACCCCCAGCCAACGAATATATAGAAATGTGGAATCAGGGTCACCAGCCACTATTTTGGGAACCAGTCGTTAGTTTACACATTGATTTGATTTGAATCACATTTCTCAAGTCACCTTCCCTGTATTTCAGTTGAGTAATTGAATTCCTTTTACTGTGTATGCAGCTTTTTTTTTTTTTTAAGGTGACCTGGTCAATCATTACACAATGCAAAAGCATTAGCAAACAGGTTTCAAATGACAGCCTTCCTTTGGATTTGACTTGGGAGTTTTTTGAAGAAACGAAAAAAGATGAGAAAGCTCTGATCGCTGCAGCCATGTCTTGTTGACTTACAGCATTTATTTTCTTGCAAACAATTCTTAGCTCAGGGAAAGACAGAGAGAACATACTTAACATTCTGCACTGCAATGCATTATCCGGAGTTGAACTGAACCCCCCTCCCCAAAGAAAAAAAGATCTAAAGCTTGCTGTATCCTACAGTTTCAGTCTCCAAGTAGCATGCTATAATCAGCTGGTGCTAGATGCTGAGGCTGGTCTTTTTCTCATGGATAATACGTTGTATACCAGTATCTTGGAATAAGAGGCAATGAAAAAATCTCACCTTGGGATGAAGGGCATACCCCACCTGTTTGCCTTTATCTCCCGGCGTAGGCAAGAAAATGGCACGTAGTGAGCTGTTTCCCATAGTCTGCAGCTCCCAGACGTATTTACTACTTATAGACATCATTGCCACTGTCAGTTCTGAGAGTGAAGGCCAGCTATTTAAGCAAAGGACCAGACACATTGGCGGCATGGAGAGATTCCTGTAATCTCTACTACAATGTGCAAACTCAGCTCCACTTGCAGGGGAGCTGGACGGCTGGGTCCTTACCTTGGGCTCTTTTAGGTAGCAGTGCATGGCTTGAGTCACATCAGCAGCATGGACAGCATTGTGGTAAGGATTCTGGCTGTGGTAGTCCTCTTGCACCATAACTGTGCAGAAAAAAAAGGAAAAGTCCATTAAACCCCAGATTCACGGCTTAAACTTAAAGCTCAACAGGCTGAAAGTCGACTCCATCTGGAAGGTTTAGATTCCCAAAAAGCATGCCACTCACACCAACAGAAATGTTACTGCAGTTAACACCTGACAAGGACTTTTAATTTATAACGTGTGACCGCTTGCAACTAACCCCCTCCCCTCCTTCCCAAAAAATATAATTAGAAAGAATCACACTTATTTATTACTATTTTACAGACTAGTGGTGCTATAATATGCTTTAGTTTGGGTAAACTTATGAGTAAGAACTTGAGCTCTGCTTGTGACAGGTCTAAATAAGACAGATGTCACTTTCCCTGCATCTGATATTAGCTAACACATGTCAGTTTTGACATTGTAGAGAGGCCTACTTGTATTATTTCATAGTCTAAGATTTTTAATGGCTAGGCATACAGTATGTATTTTGTGTTGTAGTGAAAACAGATACAAGCTGTATCAATTGAATAACATAAAACACCTCACAAAGCCTGTCTGTCTGTCACTCCAAGTACTTAATGAGTGACTGATTCTAAAAATAAGATTCAAAGTGAAGGTAACTATAAATAAATGGAAGGCGAGATGGGACACCTCCGTCAGTGGAAAGCATGTTTGCCTACGTTGTGCTCCGCATATTCAAATAATCGCATTTCTCTGTGTTACTGGATGTACACATACTGAGAATGTATATTTCATGTGCCTCCACAAATTCAAAACAAGACCTTTCTAGGTTTCAATTAGTTTTCATTTATTGTAATTTCATCATACGTAGCCCCCCGTTAATCTGAGTAGATTGCGACCGATTTGTGACCGAATTAATGAAAAACATGGGTTAGTTGAAATCGAGTTTAGTGTTTGGGAAATCCCTGCGCTATTAATTGAAATCTCGAAAAAAGCAATAATACAAATAAAATATAATGTCCCAACAACGGTCCAAATATATACTCTATATTATCAGTGTTGTTCAGGGGCAGAGAGCTAGTTTAAAAGTCACTGATTTTGCTCATAACAGACATTGTCATAACTGCTCTTCATATTCAGGCTGTCAGGCTAAGAGTCTTAAGTCTGCTTTCTGCTCGCTTGTCACTGGTTTCAGTAACTACAATACAGTACTGTCTATAAGCTTGCACTATACTGTACTCAATTTAATTGAATTAAATTAAATGATGACCATCCACTTCTGCACAGATACACTGATTTCCGCACTAAAAAAGCATTCGAATACCCATTGCCGCACAGATCAGATGATTTCTGCATTATACATTTTGACAATGTATTGTATTAAACACAGATTAACGGGAGTCTACTATTTATTTATTTTTTTTAAACCACAGGTCTTTTATATTCTGAAAAAATAGCAAAGGATTCACACTATATTGGTGAATATTGCTTTAAGCAATATTTAATTTAATTTAGTTTTTTTTTTTTTCTTCTTCTTTTTACTTTATTTTACTGCTACATTGTGTTTGGGGCATGTTTGCTGACAACAGCATTTGTCAATAATGAATAGGCTTAAGTACTCAAATAATTATTCGTTTGACCAGTTAGCTACATTTGACTCTGAAAGTGTTGATTGGTTCAAGGTTCACTGAGATAAAGACCTTATAAATGCAGCACTTACCTAGAAAACGGTGCAATTTCACCATATCGAGCTGGAAATGATGAATAAGACCATGGCCGTTAAAAAGATGGCACAAAAGTGTAACCAGGCTGTTTCCTAGAAAGAAGACAAAATAAGACATAAGGGATCATATCATTATATTATTTGAGACCTATATTTCATTAATGTATGTTGCAAATATTATGCTTCTTTCCACAGAATACATAACTATAACTCAAGCCAGTGCTGTGGTTTCACCCCCAGAGGGGGTGGGGTGTCGTTGGGGGGATACCACCCCCCACCCCCCCCCGTCCAACTGAGGGAATTTTGTCCTGGGCATTCCAGGCTGATTTAAAAACATGTCCCAGGCCTGAAAATGTCTGTTTGTGGCTCTGACTCAAACCAAGAATGCATAAAATCCATGGTCTCTGCTGCTTGTTCTAATTGCTGAGAAACAACACAGAGCACAATAGCATGTTTATTATTATTCAACTTTTCTATGCATTATATGTAAAAAAGTTAATAAATTAAACAGACCACTGGCAACTGGCAATTTGAGAATATTATTTATTATAGTTAAAGGTTCTGAGTAACACTATGTTATGATTACATTTAAATGTAGATGCTACTGGGAGAGGGGATATTCCTGAAGCATTTTGGCCCAACAACTTGACCATCATTATTTTATTATTATTGGTTATTTTCAACAACTTTGCCAAAATGTTAAGTCTGTACAGAAAGTAAATTTGCTTAAAACAATTTGTAGAAAAAGCTCTACATATCTATAAAAGAGAGTTTCAATTTATGAAAATATTATTTTAGCCTTTTCGACATTACCCTCTAAATGATTTTGTTCTGTCACATTTAGTTTTCAATACTGATCTTTCCTGAGCACCAAACCATAATAACCATAACAACACCAACAATAATAATAATAATAATGTACAAACTAAAATTGATTCCATAGGACCCTTGGGTCGCAAGTGGGTAGTCATTTCACACTATAACCCCCCCTCCCCTTGTGAAAATGTAAATGCTGTCGTTTTCTTACCATTAGTGAGTCGATCAAACAAGAAAATGTCAAAATTCCACGTTCCAACCTTCGACAACATGTGCTGCATTGAAACAAATGTTATAATAGTTAGATATTACAAATTTGATAGGAAATGTTTATTAGCATTTATAATTTAGACCCTTGTTTGAAAGCAGGTATGACAAGATGTTATGTTGATGTTAGAAGTTAAAAATAATTAAAAATAAATAAATACATTTAAAAAAAACTTTTAGGTCAATACCTTTTCAGAATCTTAGATATACAGTAGATATGTAGTTGCCTCAAGCTAATATGTGCATTTTCCAATGACAGTTCTTTGAAAAGTGACTGGGGGGTAGATTGTTAAATTATCGGGGCTATTGGAATGAACGGTGGTTGTAACAGCCTCCTTTCACACAAGGAGGTGTTGTGTAGTGAGGCCAAAGTTCAGCTTGTATTATATATTAAACACAGTACCTACGGGAGGATATAATTTGATACTCTTACAAACACAATGGTTATTCTGGTTGACATAATTCCAGCCCATTCCTCAAGTATGGTATATGTTGTTGTTATAGGCCTTTAGGTGTTATATGCCCTACCTTTGGATATCTGTCCCAAGCCATATCAGGAATGCTGGCACAGTCTTTTAAATGAAATTTAAAAACATATTTGTTTGAGTTGGCTTATTCTTGAGCTGGATTGATTGGCCAATGGCTTTTTGAGTTTTTACTTCAAAGTGTCCTGGGATGCTCTGCATGAGGAGTGCTATATAAAAGGACATTGTATTGTATTCTATTACATTTACTAAAATATTTTAGACCTTACCCCTGCTTGTCCAAGGTAGTCTTCGTCTAAAAGGTGTAGAGAGGTCTGTGGCACAATTCCACGTAACAGTCTGGAAGCATGAAAATACCTCTGGAAACTCAACAGCCTCTTCACTTTTTTTTTAGTGCCAATTTCTCCTGAATTTGCTGTTGCTGTGAGTGAGAGTGACAACAGAATGGGAGTTCTTAAGAATTTCATAAAAAATAAAAATAAAAAATGGCAAGCTGTCATTCTTTGTAAAATAAATATTATAAATACAAACAACTGAGAACATTGTGTTTAATCCTGTAGCTAAAACAAGTGCCTTGATTAGTCTGAAATTGGGAAATGACCAAAAAGTGTGGCACAGTCTTTTCACTGCCTTGTTAAAAGTATAATAGGATCAGCCACATCATTATATAGTTCGGCAGGTTCATTGGGACAAATGAGTTAAACCTACTTAGCAAGTTATGTCATTTTTCCTACATGTCTTATTAATGATCTCAAGTACATTTTTCTTCAGTCCTGCAGTGGTCACACAGGGACACTTTGACCACAGTATCATAAAGGAATGTGCTTTGGGGGTTTCAGTTGGCAATTATCCACTTTTTGTTTTTACATTGTAAACAAATGGATAACAGCTGTTTCTAAGGACATAACCTGAAAAACAGAGCGCCATAGCTTAAAAGGAGGAATTTACTATCGATAATTTTCCTCTTTCATCTCTGAAAAAACAAACATAATTTATTAGCTAGAGAAAGTGCCATACAGTGTACATCTAATGGAGTCTGGCACTGTTTTTTTGAATGAGGCTTTTATGATTAATTGGCATTGTATCATTGTACTCAGGGTGGTAGTAATGGGAAAAGTTAGTAAAATGTTAGCCCAAGATGAACTAGAGGGGGAGGACAGCAATGGAAAAATGATTACCACTGTCACACATGCCTTTTCTGAAAGTGCACAGTAAGTTAAACCAGACAAGATAAAATACTTCAGGACACAATAAAGTGGGCTCCTGAAACAATCATAGTCACAGTTAACACAATAAAGGTATTTATTTAGAGCTAAACCTTCAATGCGGGCTTCAAGGCAAAGTGAATACCAAGACTCTTTTTATTCCAGCGAAACACACTGTGAGGTTAACAGCTGTCGGCCTCTGCCTTGGTAATGCAAACAGAGTGACACCACTGAGAGGTAAAATGCAATATCCACTTTCAGCATGTTGTTGCTTGATTATTACAATTCAGATTGAATCTTAATACACTGATGAGGGCAACCCTTTTCAGGACAGCTATGGCCAAATGTTCTAAATTATGATCATAGTTTTTTTTTTTATTATTATTATTTTTTATATCTCGATCCTAAAATTCTATGTGATGCAAAATATAGCTGTAACTTCAAAAATAACCTGCCCACATTGTTTTTATTATAACTGTAGTCCTTCTAGTCAACAGGGTATGGTATACAATTATAATGAAGTCACTGATGTGGTACAACGCGAGACAGCCCACACCAATGTATATAGTGTATAGTGTATTACTCCTATAGTGCTATAGGAGAAATGTACAAAGTCATATAGAGTCAGTAGCACCTGACAGGAGAAAAACACTCATTGAATTTACAAAATTAGCAATCAAAAGATGATAATGATTCAAAGGCTCTTTAAGATTCTTAAGACTTGTTTTATTATTTCTGGTGCTAAGAAGAAAATGGTGCTAATGATCACATATTGGACTAAAAAGCTTTGTCAATTTCCCCAGCGGTTACCCTGTTGTCACATATAGGTGGACATTCCCAAGGCCTTTGCTTAGTGGAAATATGATGACGGTTGTGTGGTTAAGAAACGTGTCTACCAGGAGCTGATCTGAGACCATGAGCAAACAGTCAAAAGGCCAATTCACTAAGTTGGTGACCTAAAAAAAATCACAATTTTTTGAAAGCACTGTGACTTACAGGAGTAGATTTAATTAAGCTAATAACTGAAGGCAGTGTTTCAAACATGCTAGCAACTTGCTGATAGTATTTGCAGTAGCAAATAAACTAGAAGAATTTCAAAATTCTTTTAATGATATTTCACCTAAATGACTCACTTTTGTGTTTCACTGTATGTTAGTTTGTTATTGATTCAGACTTGCTGTCATTTCCATGTAAGTCAGCAGTGACTAAAACCTATTGCACTGTCAACATTCACAAGTATTTCCAGGAAGTTGGCTGTGCTTTCACAAGAACTGATATGAGAAATAAATGATTTATACTTTCCTAGAAACATACTAAAATATCACTGGCAACAGAAATATCCTTTTGTTTTGTTTTACCAAGTGTAACGCACATAACTAATGACCTTACAAAGATTTAAAAAATGCTGTTACACATTTTTTTTAACCAATGTGTGATATGGGGGGGCAGGCCCACCAATAATATCTCCCTATTTAAACCCCAAGTCATGCCTTTGTTCTCTGTCTTGTGTTTTTTGTTTTCCAGCATCCTCCTCTCCTCGACTATGCCTTCCTCCACCACTATGCTGCTTCACTTCTGCAACGGCTGCTCCACCTCTGCGATGGTCTCCCTCTGGGGGTAAGTGAAGCTCACTTCCCAACAGAGGTCCATCAGGGCTGGTCTTGTCCTCGGCCAGGAAGGTTTTCCGCAATCCAGAGGGGACCCCAGGCCAAATCTATCCTTTCTCCCCCGGTTCCCACATTCTCTACCATCTAACAGTTGTTTCCAAGCCTTGGAGGCTGATCAGTTTGGTTTCACTTCTGCGAGGTCGACTCTTCGTGAGCCAAGGGGAAACCCTGTTCTCCTTCCCAAGGTTCTTGCTCCACACGGTACTTGCTCCTGTCCCGTGAACAGCAGTGCAATAATTTTGAGCAGAAGCCTGGTAATGCAATAATTTAAATAATCAAAGAACCTTTGAGTAAGGGTCAGTTTGTCCTTTTAGAAAGTACTGGCTATAATAATCAAGATGTCTACTATTTTTTTTAACCAGAGCGATTATTAGGAACTTTAGTGCATGTACGGAAATTCATGTGAAGGCATCAATAGGAAACAGGTTTTACACTAAGTCAGTCAAAACCCACAGAATGCAGGCCACCAATGCTATGTTCATTATGCCAATTTTAACATACTGTAATTCTTCACACTAGCTGTGAAACACAGGTTTGAGTGGAAAATAATACACCTGTCCAAAAAAAAAAAGTAATTTTGTGACAGAGAAAGAATGAATCTTGGTTATAAATCTTCCTCTCGACCTGTGAGGGCGCTGCATAAAGGGAAAGTACTCCAGACTGAAAGGTCTGACAATTCATTCCAAGGGAAAGGTAGAAGTCGGCCATCTAGAAAGGGGGCAGATCTATGGTACACCAAGTCATCGCCCCAGAAGGGAAGCGATGTGGCAACCGCGGATTGGAGGAGAAACAGTTGGACTTGCTAACCAAGGGAGCGTGACTGACGATACAAAAGGGGACATAGCTAGGTGATCTGTTCCTTTTGTTATGGTTAAGCTGAACAGAGAAAGGAGTATTATGAATTTACTTTGAGTGTTTTGTTTGTTATTGTCGTGTATAAAATCTTCTTTTTCTTCTTATTAGATGGCTAACACAATCCAGAGCTGTCGCTAAAAGCCAGCAATAAACCCGAACAACACTTCACAACTGTGCACAAACAAATTGTATTTCACCACAAGCATGCGCATATATATATATAGTGAAAGACGGCAGGGGGAGGATAAGATTCCTCCCTGCCTAAAAACATGTGAAAATGCACACTTTGTTTAATTGAATTGCTTTGGTATTATTTGTGTTAATTGTTTTATTGGTAATTATCCCCTGCACCTGGCTATCATTGTAAATTAGAGCCAGGGGCAGGGTATTTAAGGAAAGCAGCCAGTTTGCTCAGAACGGTGTGGCTGTAGAGTGAGGAGCGCGAGGTGTTATGGTGAGGTAAAAACCTCTGTTTGGTTTTTATAAAATCTGTTAGTGTTTATTTTCATGTTATATGTCAGGTAAATAGCTTAGCTGTCCTGCGCATCAGTCAGGGACCTGCATAAATTTAGTGAGTGCTCTGAGGGAGCTAGGTGTTTGTTTGTTTGTTTGATTTATTTGTTTGAATAAAAGTGCATGAAAGCGCTTATAAAAATCAAAGCTTTAGTTCTGGGTCACATTTAAAGGGGCACGAACCCAGATTACAGCCAGTCTGTTATATATATATATATATATAATCTATCTATATCTTGCACTATTGAGTGTTTTATAGTTATGGATACAACCAGTTGTTGCTTTACAGTTGAAGTTGAAAAAAAACAAACCTTAACTTATCGAGGACCAAATGTAGTGTTCCTTGCTGGGGGCAAAAAAAAGTGTTCCCACAAAACACAGCCTTTGATAATGCTGCTGGCTTTAGTGCTGCTACCCTTGAATGAACCAAAATGTAGTTTTGCAGCAAGCCATGTTCCTGACCCTAAAAGGAGGCAAGAGTAGGGTCGTTCTTTACTACAGCTTATTGTGCATAGGGTGACCAGATAGCAAGAGTGAAAAATCTGGACACTTTCAGTTGGTGAGGGGAGGAAAAAAACCTTGTGAACTACTGCACAACGCAAGCAATGCAAACTGTGTGTATTTCTTCTGTAGATAGGCTTTTTTTTATTTCTTCGCTTTCCTGTGTGTATTGCACTTGGGCAAAAACAAAAACTTTGAGAAATATATATTTTTAAAAATACTCCAAAGCGGTTAGCTTTCTTCTTTACTGTTCAGATGACAACAATGTTTTAATCAGCCTTTCAGTGCATCTGTACAGTAGGGGGTGGGACAAAGTCAGTGCTGCATTGCTTTGATTTAGGTTGCTAAAATCTAGTTTTCAGCAATCAATATAAAATACCAAAAATGGACAACAAAGTAAAACAAGCAAAGTATATTTTGGCTGAGGATCATGTCAAGACATTTCCCAAATAACGGAGGTAATTGTTTTGCACATCTTGCAATGTGATTTAAAGAAAATATGATCGATCGCTGTAACTTCAGAATCACACATTAAACAAAAGGCTACTACAGAGGCTGCTGAACAGAACGTAAAACACACCAGACAGCGTGTCGGCAGCAAATGTTGGAAGATGTTGCATGATTGCCTTCTAACAAATGACAGCACTCTGAGTAAGAAAGCAAATACTACTATTTTTAGGCTTTTATAGTGCTCTGAAATATTAGGTGTATTTAATGTTTAAACAGGTCTGCGAAATGTCAGTGAAATCATAATTATAATCTTAATCTTAACTGGATGACTTGACCATAGGCATATGATTGAATCTATCTTTTTCCCCCACTGCATTCGACATTTGTCTTTTTTGCTTTTTAGTGACAGGCTCGTCAACAACACCAGCCATCATGACACAGGCGCACACACCAAGAAAAACACATGACGCATACCGCATCATATGACTGCAGGTTAACGTGATTGGATAGCCTCATAGCTGCAATGCAAACAACTCACTCAAACAACACGCCCTAAACCAGTAGAGTATGCTGTTGCACCGCGAGACAGTACAGCAGCTACATATACGAAATTTTCAATGAGAAAATAAAAATGTTTTCAATGTTTACTCTAAAAATTTGGAGAAATGGCGTCCCGACAGTACCTCGATCAGGCTGCGGGACAAAGCCCCGAATATTGGGATGATTTTATCGGTCACCCGAATTGTGCAGCACAATAAATATGTCTGTGCTTGTCTACTTGACTTTCTTGTAATAATGCTAGTATTGGAACATGGCCCTGAACTGTGGTAATGCACATGACAATTTGTATTTCTAACCAGGCGTTACAAACAAGACATACTGAGTAAAATGACCGAATCAAATCTTTGCTCTACTTTATGTCAAACAATAGGTTGAAACGGGAGATTAACATGTTTCGCCCCAAACCTAATCCCGTTCTGTATCTGCTTGAATGCTCATTAAAAATAGGAGAGAGTGGAGTATTCTGTATTATTATAAATCAATGTGACAGTTCTGGAAGAAGGGTAAAGGCTTGAAAAGGTAATTAAAGATAACACTGCTTAATTCCAGCCTAGCATTAGATTATAACAGTTATATTCATGAAAATCAAATAAGATAATAATCCTTTCACTGGATTCTAGAAATGTGTAAGCTGTTTTCCCCTGAACAAATCCAGGTTGGGAACATAGGTACCATATGGTGAAGCTGTATTAAAACCAACAATAGTATTAGCTAGCAATTGAGCAGTGTCTACATTTATTCAATGTCTTCTTATTTTCAGGACAGCTGTCACGGCCTCTTTCTACACAGAATCAATAGAAGGGTCCTGAAATTATCTGAGAAAATTCACTGGTTACACCAATCAATTGCCAAAACCTAACCCTAGTCAGTGTTTGAACTGGCTGGTGTCACTGTGATGTTCTTCTATCACACATAATACATTTAGTGCAGGACGATTCATTTATAGTTTTCATGATGATATGTTAAAAAGCAGTTTAATGATCAACTCATTTGAAGCAGCCAGAATAAAGCTAACCATCTATAATCTGAGAATCTGTTCCAAACTTTCCTATGGTCTTTAATACTATGCTATTGAAAAGGCATGAATTTCATGAAATTTCAACAATACAAACACAAACAAGCAGAGAAATCTTCCATAAACAAGAACACTATTTATTTTGTAGATATAAACTATAAAGATAATATTTCCATCTCCTGCATCATAATTGTGGCATTGGACCAATGCTATTTATGTGTACTGTAATACCAGTCTAAATCAAGAACGGCACCATAGGAGCTCACTTTAAATGGCTGTTGCCAGTTTGTGCAGAAATCATTCATTAGACTAATAAACTCTGCTGCATTCTCAAGATTCAGAACCATGAGATAAAATAAAAAGTAGCCATATTACAAAATCTACAGTTATTAATCATCTACTGCTAGCAGTTTTCTATATGTGTCTCTTAAATTGTGTAGAGGGGTTGGAACAATTATTAGACGTAATATTTTTGACAATTCCTCAGTGGTTCCAGTAGCACCTCTGTTTCTTTAGAGATGTTGTGGGTGGAAATCTGTAGCAGTCTATGTGCCAGAATGCCAATCGAGTCCTCACTTTGGTGACTGTTTCTCACTGAATGTAAGTAAAGGACAAGAAGTCAAGTGTTTGACTATCTACCAAACACCCCGTGCAAGTGAAGTGGAGGCAGTGTGCTTGAAGGTGGAGTTTTTTGTGTTTAAAAAGTTCACACATTCTTCACTTTCTTACTTTTAACTTTTTCTCCTCTTTCCACTTATAAATTCTTTGGTTTTATTTACCTTATTTAAAAATGAATGTAGCATTAGATAAAGTAGCATATGCTCTTTTATGGATTACATACAGTAAGACCTATAAGAGGTGGCATTTGCAAATAAAAAGTAACCTGACAGCAAGCCCATTTTAATGTGTCAGGCTACTTTTTGGATAAAGCTTCTATTGTGGATTTAACCACTTACAATTTTGGAACACTGGCGTCAATGAGATATGAACATATTCTAAGACTACTGTAATCTGTTTTTTTCCATTTGAAAAAATCATGCTAATGATGAGAGTAAAATCTTAGGTAATCTAGCTCCATGGTTATTATCAATAGCTTAATTGGCAGCTACAAAAAAATAAAAAAGTCACAAGGATTTAGGAAGCTTTTAAACATCACATTCTAAATTGCATTGATCTTGGTTTAGCTGTTTGCTATTCATCCGAATAAGAAGCTTAGTATGGTCAGAAGATCCCTTCTGATGCTGGTAAGGTTGCAGTCATAGCTCTGCACGTCTGTTTATGAACTGACCCTCTGTATTGCAGCATGCTGACAACAGCTCTGGTTAAACATGTAGCCACTGCAGTCTTCATGTCATTGTGAGTTTGTGTGGAGATGGTTGGATATATCATTATGCTTTGTTTGGGCCTGTTAAAAACTAATGAAACTCAAACTACTTTATCAGAGTTGTTGAAATGTTTGTCTTCTAGACTGAGAACTGTCTTTATTTTTACTCTGTAACAGGGTGAAGATACTGAAGCATATCCGGCTTCCCGCCTATTGGTGGCGATGATGTCAACTGCAGGATCTTCTCACATGGATGGTGGAGATAGCCCTTTAGGGCTGCCATCTTTGTAAGGTCAAGTAAGGTAGATACAAGGAGGCACCTCTATCTGGTTGGCCATGTTGGTAAGGACCCCTACTGGTAGTCTATAGGTCCAGGCTGATTGGAGAGGCGGAGCCTCTGAGTATATATAATGGATGTTACCAGTTTGTGCAGAAATCATTCACAGGTTGCAGGTTGCTTGGAGCCTCTGGTCTGGGCTGGAAGGAAGACATGCAGTGAGACCAGGGCTACAGAAAGGAGTATTGTGTGTTATTTATTAAACTAAGATCCTCCAGATCGTGTCTTTTTTATATCCCATTCCTGGGGATACCAGTGAGCTGGGAATGAGAGAACGAAGGGCTGGGAACAAGAGGGGGACTTCTAAATCTGCTCTGAAAGAACTGTCTGGGAAACTCACTAATAAGCATTAACTCTTAGGACTGCATGTGGTCTGTTTGGATTTATTTTTGTGATTTTGTTTCATTGGTCTGTAAATAATAAATAAACTGTGTCTTCACTCCCTGAAAAACCTGTGCATCTCTGTTTTATTCTGTACCACCATTTACATACTCAGACAATACTTGTTGGAATCCTAAGGTCACCTGCAACCCATATTTCAATGAGACTAAATCTGTCAGCTTTCCAAAAATCCAAAAGCTGAAAATCACACTGCTTTTCAGCATCAGGTTGTCATTTATAGAAGCCGATTTACACAAGCCGATCTGAACCACTTCATGTGTAATAACAGTTATTTAAAAAAGTTGGCACACCATGCATGGGTGGCTTTGCATGAGGTTAATACTGACAAAAAAAGCTACCCTGAAAGAGACTTACTGTTTAGTAATCGGAAGTCTATGAATGGGAAGGACCCTCGCCGCTCAGAGAGAACCCCTGCTTGCTCTCTCACTCGTGCATCTCCTAAAAACACAAAGGAAACAGCCATTTCAGTAATGTTGCCCTTGCAAGAAAATCAAGACATGTTTTATAGGACACCTGACTGGACAAGGCATGAACTCATAATGTCAAGCTCTCAGTTAATTTACTGGCTTCAGAGCTTTAAATGGCAGCTGCTTCGTGTTTGATGAGCCCATAGTTTGGTATTGTCACTTGATAGGACCAGAGGTCAAGTGTTTGACCATCCACCAAACACCCTGTGCAAGTTAAATGGAGGCAGTGTGCTTGAAGGTGATTTTTTGGTCACACAATTTTTGTTGAAGAAGAAAGAATATAGAAAGAACTAGTGCCTTGGCAATTCCCATTATTTAAACTTCCCTTTCTTACTTCTTTTTTTTCCCTATTATTTCCACTTATAAGTAATTTGTTATTATTTGCCCTTTTAAAATAAAATAACTGTATTATATTGCTGACACAGTGGTGTGTGTGTGTGTGTATATGTGTGTGTGTGTGTGTGGGTTTGGGTGAGTATGTGTGTGTGAGTTTGTTTAAGTATGCGTGTTTGTGTGTGTGTGTGTGTGGGGGGGGGGGGGGGGGGGGTAGACTATGCTCATATTGTACTGGCACGCTCTTCAGTAACATTGCTAAATAATACAGTTGTTGGCTCAACAGGAGGTCCAATTGCATCAGGCCCAAAGTGTCCCAGACATGATAATGACGTTCTGAGTGTCTGATTCATTGAATTACAATAGGAATTGCATAATATGAAAAAGTAGAGTAGATTATTGATTCTGGTGTTCCTCAGCCAAATTTCCCCCACAGAGCCTCACTTCCCCATCAGTCTAAGAAATTCCAGCATTGGGTTTAAGTTGGTTAGAACTGTAATACTAGAGACCTGTAATACTGGTTCAAGTGCTGGCTATGACAATTCACTTTTAATATCTTTCACTGTAAAATGTTACTATGTTGTGTGCTATGAGACTGAAGTATTACAGTAAAAAGATTAAGATACAGATACATGATATCAGTGTGAGAAAGAAGTGTTTGTGTGTGTTTGTGTGTGTGTTTGTCTGTTTGTGTATATGTGTGTGTATGTTTCTGTGTGTGCATGTTTGTGCATGTGTGTTTATGTGTGTAAATGTTTGAGTTTCTGTGCATGTTTATGTGTGTGCATGTTTGTTTGTGTGTGCGTCTTTGTGTGTGTGTGCATGTGTGTGCATGTTTGTGAGTGTTTGAGTGCGTGTGCATGTTTGGGTGAGTGTGCACAAGTCTCAACTCACAAGGGTTCCAATACCAAACAACATCTGTGTTTGCAGTGAAGAAAGTAGTCAAAACACCACAAGGGTCAAGCTGTTTTGGAACACGGTTTTCCATATTGACATTACAGAACTTCGAAAAGGTCAAATCAGCATACATCTCAGGATGTTACTAACTGTGCACAGTCACATGAACGCTGCCATCAGATTACCATGAAATTGCTTTCTTAGGCCTATATAACAACAACTGAAGTTACTGCTATTCATCTTTTATTCTCTACGGTAAAAAAACCCCACTGTAGCAAGCGCAATAGTAAAGCCAAGGAAACTACTTTACACACTATATTCAATGCTATGCTATCTTCATAATGTCCCTAGGGTTAGCCCATAATAACCTAGAAAGAAAATCTGCTCTGTTTTACGTAGTAGGGTTGCTTTTGCATATACGTCTATATATTCTAGTTTTGTTTCTAAGACTTTATAATGTTCTCATCAAATTGACTTTGCTTTAAGCTTTGCTAAATATTGTAGATACATGGCATATGTATAGGTAAAAAGCAACAAAGAGTAAAAAGATGATCACCTAAACATAAATGAAAATTTCTTTAACATATAAAATAGAAATTTAAATTAAGCCACAAGAATTCCCAACAAGGCCATATTGCATGTACTAGGACAGCAAAGAGCTCGATTTTGTAAATAAAACAATAGGGGCTATCCAATATTTCCAAAAAATAGAATATTTCACTGATGAAATGCAATATCCATTGGCATCTTTAACTGTCCATGAATACCTGAACCAAGTGTTACTTCAAATTCTAGCATGCACAACATGAGCTGAATCATGACTTTGATGTATCAATTAAAAATAATTTCCAGTACAAAAGTCTTCTATTTTTGACCGCCTTGAGCTATGTCATATACATGCCCACTTCACAAGCTATTGCGGTTATTTTAAATTTCTTTGTTGCTTTTGTGCTTGACTAACTTTTGTGATTTATGTGAAAATGTGTTGAAGTGCCCGCCCCTGTGTGTATTTTCTATTATATGTTGCGTGTGGTGTGTTAAATGTCGGTGTATAGTCATTGGTACACGGGATATAAACGGGTCTGTGTAACACGAGTGTTTAAAAATTTGTATTTAGGCACGGGATTGTACATCACTTCAGGTACATTTAAAGTAGTTAATATGTGAGCATGAGGTTGCACATAATTAATTCACGTGCTTAATTAGTAACTGAATCCCAGCACAACAGTATATATAGATGCACGTTTTACTCACTCGTGGTTGGGTGTTCGGTGAGTGGAGAACAGGAGAGAGAGTATGAGCGTTATAATTTCAATTGCTATTGTGTGCTGGTGGGAGCAGCACGATATTTGTATTCATCTGCTCACTGTGTTTGTTAGTGTGTCTGTCCGTGCACCGTGTTTTGTTAAGGATAGTTCATTTTTGTTTGTCTATTTATTTTGGCGTAAAGTGCCGTGTCCTGTTTCTGTTTGTTTGTTAAACCCTTTTATTTTGCAATAAACCGGCGCAAGCAAGCGCCATCATCATTTCAATTCATCCGTCCTGTCTGTGTATTTCATTCCTTTTCTTGGTTCTGACGCCGCCCACTTCAGCCGTCTTTGTGACAGAAAAGAAAAAACATTTTAGCAAGAGTCTGCATTTAGGACACTCCACTACTGTTTTCTGGACTGCTTCGTCTGTATGTGGTTTCAGGAGCTGAGCTCCCACTGCCTGAACCACACTGGGAAGCAGGGCACTGTTTCTAGAGAACGTCCTCTCTTCCCTCTGGAAGCAGGTTGTAATAAACTGTTAGTTAGTTTATTAATTTCAAACTGACAGTACTGTAAATATAACATAGCTTTATTTAACTAGGAATGGGACCTACTACACAGTGATGCCAACATCATACTAATGTCTGCCTGACTTCGCTCTAACTAGCACTGACCTATGACCCATGACACTTGAGCCATTGGAGCTCTTAAAGGGATCATGTTGCAATCACAACTTTAACACTAAACGTAAAAGGGAACTTAGGAACTATCTATCAATATACTACATCTGTCCCCCTTACTTAAAACTAGCTTCTTGTTTTTACTTTAACACTGATATTACTACAGGTCCAGTCTCTGAGGAGTCCTGTGCACCCTTAATGATCATCACAGCTCTGTTGCAAGAGCTACAGCTGGTTCCGGCTCTAGATCTGGTGGTAGAACCTCTGCTTGAGATTTGGGGTGTACTGGTGCAATAATGTAATTATCCTCTCATTACACCTGGTCCTCCTCTGGCTCTTACAAAGGTGAAACATCCTTAAGTGATCTTGGTGACGGTGGATCATTTGTCCATTTCTTCCAACTGGCCCCACTTTCTCCAGTATGGTTCCTTGCATCCACTTATGTTCAGCTCCAAAGGCACTTGCATAGACTTTTTTCTCCTACACACAATGCACTTTGGCATTGTGATCATGCTGAAACTTCTGTTGAGTTTGCACAACGCTCACTCTCCCTCCCACTTCAGGTTGAAGCAAATCTAGACATGAGATTAGTCTACAACTCATTAGTAATTCCGCTGGTGAAAATCCCTTTGTTGTCTGGGGTGTGATTGTGTAGTGGAACAAGAACCTGGACAACTTGATGTCAGTTGTCCCCTCCTTCATCTTCTCTAACCCCTCACTCACGATCTGGACTGCTCTCTCTGTCAGTCCATTCGATGCGGTGTGGTAAGGCAATGTTCTGACATGCTTAATGCCATTTTTCTTGCAGAACCGCTGGAACTCTTCATTAGTGAATGTTGTATCATTGGCTGTCACTAACATCTCAGGCAAAACGTACGCCTTAACTGGTTGATGGTAGCTTGTGAAGTAGAAGAAGACATGATATGGACATATATCAGCTTGGATGACCCTACTTTCGCAAAGTAGACAGTCGTCCTGGATAGTTAACTCAGTCTTCCTTCGAAAATAGGGCTTCAACTTTCCAAATCCACTGCTTCAGGCCAACCACGTCTCACATACACCAGGACCTGTGACAATGTAGGGTCTCTTCTGCTGCCTGACTATATTTGTCCTACGTTGACATGAAATGTGGACAGGTTTTCCAGCAACATTACCATTTCTCTTTTGAGCATGGGTTATTAATGACAAACATGTCCAAAGTTGGTTTTGTTGAGACCCAATTTTATACTTGTTTTTTTTTTTTTTTTTTTTTTTTTTGTCTCTGTCTTACTTTACAACATTTATACCATTTAAGTGTAAATCTGTGTTACGTTTTATGTGTCTCAACTACTGGAATTCTTATCTGGCACTGTAATATATCCAGCTCCTCATTGTACTATTTTGTTGCCAGATGACTTATCTATATTTTTATTTCAATAAAGACGGACTGATTAGCCTGTAGCAAAACAAGATAATAAAAAAGAAAATAAAAAAATTATAATAATTTTTCAGGCCTTCCACAGGAAATACCTGGAGAGCCTAATCTAACCTATTATCTTTCTCAACTACAGGTATTTCCTGAAGAAAGGCCTTTCCGTGGAAACTGTCTTTCCCTTTCTTTTGAGAGTATATTTATTGCCCTGTTTTTGGTTTTATTTCATGCTTCACTTGCTAGGAAATAACCAGATGCTTTTCTGGAGAGTGAAAGATAAATACAGGTAGGGGATGGGATTCTTGCTGTTGAGTGATACAACTGATTCTGCTAAAGAGAAATATACATACACTTTTTCTATCAACTTAGAAGTCAAGTTTTCTTTGTGAGTGTTATAGGTCCTGCATCACGTGCCTAAAGCTAAAATAGGATTTAAAGCTGATAGAAAACATTTAGTCCTGTCTTCTACTATGAAGTAAATGCTTCCTGGATAAATAAAGCCTAAGAATGAATACAAAAAAAATTGATATAAGCCTTTCTTTTGAAACAGATACAGAAGTGCTTGAATTTATTGGCCCTGTTAATTTGTTTTGGGAACAGGATGTTTTTCAGTTTTGATCCCTGGTGGACTCCTGCAGAAAAGTCAGTAAGGAAGCTTTGTGATGCTAATATTTAAATCACTTTTAAAAAATGAACACTCACTGTATTAAAAGTGTGGTTTCATTCTTTGGTTGTAGACAGACTATGAACAATGTAAATCACTTTATTAATAAAAAGCTCAAAACTTAATTATAATTCTCAATGCTACATTTTGTCTTGTTTGCTTGGAAGAAACTATGTGTTCAGTTTGTGGTAAAGAAAATCATTTGGATAAAAAATAAAACTAAATTCTCAAAGCTAATTTCTTTAAATTGTCATTGGCACATTATTTTTTTTGTCTGAAAAAATAAACATAATTTGCATTTCTAAAATGAATTATAAACTATTTTAGAGGAATCACAAGCCCTTCAATTAAATGTCTGATTTGTTTACTTCTAGGTTGGTACCTTTATTGGGTGTGTTTCTATTGTCTGAAAATAATCGTACTCATGACGATTTGAAGTAAATAGCTTTGAGAATCCGACCTATTGGATGTAACTGAGTGATATGTCCTGATGGTTTAATGGTGCAAGATGTTTGATGCAGCCTGTGACAGAGGGAAATTCCACAGTACTTGATCAGCTGGGGCCTGCAGTAATAATTTTGATCAATTAGGGACTGCAGTCATAATTTTTACCTTTAATGACACAGCAGGTGAACATGAAACCACATACTCAATACTTTCTATAGATAAGAGTGTTAATGCCAATGCAAGTTGATCCTGTTGTCCAGTTCTGCCAATACATACAGTACACGGAATGGGAAAATTAAAATAAGAAAAAAATCTAATTGAATCAACCTTTTAGGAGTTTTTGGTAGCTTCAGTATTTGAAAAGCCAGGTCATGTCAAAAATGTCCAGATTCCTGAAAAATACCAGCCAATAATGGTTGTCAGACAGATTTGTGTAGCTGTGGATGACTCCTATGTAGTTGGGTACTTCATCAGCTGCCAGTCAACTGCAAATCAATCAGTTCCTTAATACACCAACAAGACCCCTGACTTACAGCTGCTCATTTCAGCCGGCAGTGACCCATAATCAGGGCTTTTAAAAAATGATAAATCAACCACAAATCCTGCCGATAGCTGTCAACTCGTATTTATATGGGAATGTTACTTATTTGCAAAAGAGGAAAGTTCTTTAGCTGCCCAGCTTACTGCAATTGCTTTGCAATGCCTCATATTTCTTAGCAAATTTTAAATCCTATTTTTTTAATTTTTTTTGTCCGCTGTGTTTATTTTAATTTCTTTAGGTTCCAGTATAAAAACAGAAATGACACAAACCAAATTGCTTTTTGGCCAAAACATTCTAACACTCTGACATTGTGTAAAACAGTAATCAGTATTTACTTTATTGTGCTTTAAACACTGACACAACAATGTTGGATGCAGCTCCCATGCGTTTAACATCACAATACGTGCACTTCAAATGACTGTATTTGTACTTATTTGAACCAATGGCTTTATTGTCATTTACTGGTTTGCTAATAAGCACATATTATTTTTTTAAACGTAAACATCATAATATTAGGCAGAACATTACAATAGACATCATGTGAAAAAATGTATTTGGTTCCCAGAAAACATTTTTGTTTTTTTCTTTATACATGATGTTCTCTTTTTGAGGCCAAAAACATCCTGAGGCCAAAGGAATGATACAGTAGATAAATGTAAGATGACTGGCCTGTTGTTTAAAAAAAAAAATCAAAAGCTAAACATTTTAAATAAAAACTCTGTAATCAACAGGATGTCAAATTGCAATTCGTTTTCTGTTCACAAGCTGCCAAATAACGAAAGCAGGCACATTTTCTTTATTAACAGCATGCTCACATTTTATCATTCCAATGCTTGTAAACAAGTGTTTCAACATCATTGTTTTCTACTGTGTTTGCATACAAATTACCTGTTTTTAAATGATAAACCAGTGAGGCTTTAGCTGAAAATAAAAGGTAATCTAATTCCATTCTGTAGAAAAAGTACATACTTAATGACATCACATTGAACCATGTGCAACTCATGCATTGTTAGGAAAAGTTACTTGAGCAAGTTTGAACAGGCCCACTCTATTTTTTTTTTTTTTTTTTAAATAACATTTTCCTTCTGGCAGCACTCATTTCTAGTCCTAGTTCTTTTGTGTGTAGTTGCTGCTGTACCTTGTTTTTGTGTATCAGTTCAGTGCAGAAAAACTTAATAACATTTTTATTTAGTACACAACAAACGTTTGCATTTCAATCTGTATTTTGAATTTTTATTTTGCTTGCTCCCCTAACAGGCCACAGCTTAAATCACTGTTGGTGGGCTTCTCTTGTAATCATCATTTTTTAATTAAATAACTTTTAACTAGAATGTTAAGCATTAAAGGCATTGGCTGGCAGTATTGGAATTGAAACTCTTTGGGCCCTATTTAGTAAAGTTTGCAAATCCCTAAGACAAAATCAGGCGCAAGTGGTGGCAAACAGACTTTGCCCACCTATGTGATTTAGCAACTGTGTTTTAGCACACACCTGGCAAGTCAGTATTTAAGTAAGATAACAAAATGAGAAAAGTGGTGCACTTTTATCTAAAAATATGACAATTCACTTTAATTAACAGCAAGAAATTTAACTGAAAACTAAAATGTAACTTGAAAGATATCTAAGAGTTTTATCCTGCATAACATTCAGACATACAGGGCTAGATTCTCAAAGCTATTTACACATAGAATAAAGTTAACAAACCAGAAAAAAAAACAATTCTGTCATTAAATCCTGGGGTGTTCCCAAAGTTTTTTAATTTTTTTTTATTCATTTTAGAAATGTAATTTGTGTTCATTCTGGAGTACATTTTCTTTGGAGACTCGAGCCCATAAAATGCGGAAAGATAAAAAAAAAAAAAGTGGGTCCCTTTTACAAAGCTTGTATTCTGCAAACTCTTCTAGACTGTTATTAAAGAATCCAATACAATGTAACAGCTGTGTAAATAGGTATGGAGAGCCATTTGTGCCAAAACTATCCAGCCATTAATTTGTCAATTTGTTTGTCAATTCATGAATTGGTCAATTTGTGCAGCAATTCTTCCATATATTCGGCAATTCATAAATGTGTTTGTTAATTCATCTAATAATTCATTAATTAATTTGTCAATTCATTAATACAAAAGGCTATATGGACCTGCAAATTTCCAATCAACCAGATGAACTTCCCTGCAAACTTCCCAACAAACAGACAAACTTCCAATTGTGCCAAAAACACTGCAAACTTTCTAGCCAATGGGAGCACACAATAATATTTTAACCAATGAAAATCCAGCCTCACTCAAAACTGCTTCAGCCAATAATATTGCAGTTTATTAGTAGACGTTTTAAAAGATATCCTACTTAACAAGATACTCCACCACTGATTTTCAATGGAGACTTCTGTGTCACAACGCTCAAAGCATTGTGGTATGGTAGAGAGTTAGGCAAAGAGAGGTAGAGATTTAGGCAAAAACAATTCTATGTTGGTTTTCACCGTGTTAAAAAAATGCATCAAACTTTTGAAGTAGATTTCACATTTGCCCAAGGCCTTTTGAAGAAAACAGCAACATTAGCAAATTATGGCACTCAATAAATAGGTAAGATTATGTCTATAGTAACACAATTTTAAAATCCTTAACAAAATGTTTATTTCCCAGAATGTACTATTTTAGAATGAATTACAATTTACTATTGATAAAACTGTGTAGACCGTTGTTGGCTTCTCTACTTTTTTCTAGAACAGTTACAACAATTTCATTCATATTAAAAGTTAAAGATTTGTGAGTAGTACATCTATACAGCTAACCACGCTATATGAAACACAAACTGTACAACACTTTCTTTAAAAAGATCAAAGCAGGGATTTTCTTCCAGTAATAAGTGTGTTATCTACACCAATCGTGTAATTTAAAAAAAAAAAAAAAGTCATTTATTTTAAAGATTTGCATGTAGGATACCAGAACCTAAATAAATACTGCTTTCATATGTTTTCATATGTGCTCTGAAACTTGCCACATCTGGGGGCTGAATATAAGCATAAATCTCTCTGACACATCCTCTTCACATCTGCTCCATTTCAGATTTGAAATACAGACAGAGAATGGAGAGAGAAAGAGAAATTGCATTGTGTTCACTGATACAAAAAAAAAAAAAAAAACCTACCAAATATAGAAATGTTGCAGGTTATAAAAAACATCCTTCAAAAACCTTGTAGTATAAACCATGAGATTTGACCATCTTATATTTATGGACCTATAGTTCTGTTATTAATGTCTCTGACTTAAGTGGGGTTCTAGAAGGTGAGGGCACCGATTTGAAATACACATCTCCGGGTTAAAAACTCACGTTTGGCTGCTCACCCGAGGCAAATTTAATCTGATGAGGACTAGTTGATGTCTGTGTCTCAGTAGTCCTCTAGGCGAGTACTTAAAACACATGTACACATATACTCTCACGTTCAGTCTTGCGTTAAAAAATACTGGGAAGTCAATTTTCTAATGTGAAGCATTCACAAATAATGTTTAGAAAACACTCACTCGAAACGGAAACCTCCCTTCTTCTCCCCTGCAATGCCAACCCCACGTAATGACGTTTTATGTTTGTGTTCTCCCTCTACGCGGGATGCAAAGTTTATCGTTTGAATTTACTGAACCATGTTGCATCTTTTGAAGTAAGCGTAAAGTCATTTTACAAAAATGTGGAGATTTATACTGGGTTACGACCCTGACTGAAGATGTCATTAGCAAAGGGGGTCGGTTGTACTGACTAGGTCAAACAATATGTCATGCTTTACTAAACATTTTAAAACTAATAAATAAGCAATTACCATAATGAACATTATCGTAGTATGTTGCTTAAAACATAATAACAAAATATATTCATAATATATTACCTAACCTATAATATTATCTATAAACAGTAACACGTTTAAAGCTTGGGACTCGCTGTCTGTAGCTTGGTGTTGTTTACATTATCGTCAGCATATTTTAACTGATTGGAAGCTGAAATTACCTTTTTAAAACACACACTTCTTATACCAATACAGTACAGGTGAGCGATAATCAGTTTGTTTGAAAACCAGGCTTTTTTTTAAATCAGAGCTAATAGGTGCACAGGCAGTGATTCTGTGAGCGCTCCGGCGCTCAAGCACCAGTGGGAGAAAATAAGGTCTTACATAGTGCAAACCATCTGTTCTGTCAATATAGAGTGTGGATGCTTCACAAGCACAGCTGTTACTGCAGCGTTTAAAAATGTAAAATCCATTTATACAAAGTCTTGCAGCTTTCTTGAAGATCTGCGTTTCCTTAATTTTTCTTTTGGATTTGTTATGCCCTCATTAGCATCTATAGTAGATCCAGCGTCCGTCAGTTCTGGCAGATTCTACTGTACTTGCTGAAGTGGTTTTCTCCCGCTGCTAATTAAAAAATAAATAAAAATAAAAATAGCCACCTAGGTAACAGTTTCATCCCGAGGGCTACAGTAAAACATACTGTCTTTAAATTGCGACTTTAGCGAAGACCGCATGTGCATGTGAATACATTTATTATTGTAGATAGTAATTTATAGCCAGCCAGCATTTTTATAAATAGCAACACCTGTAATGTACAATAAAATTAACATTTTACTTGTGTCATCGGTGTCAACTTCATGGTCGGCATGGTGACACAGCTGGAGAATTTTTTCCTCTGTTATCCAGTCTGTAGCTGTCAGTGTCAGTTTGTCAGCACACAGTACAGATAGTCGCTCAGTAATGAGCTGCAAACAGGTGATTGTTTACCAAGGTGCTTTGTTAAAAAAAAAAAAAAAAAAAAAAAGTAAATCTAAATTTATAACGGTGTTTATTTTTTAGCAAAATAAAATCAAAGCCTATTTTTCAGGGACCCCAACTGTTGTTGTTCATGCCAACTTAGGCACTTCACATAAGGACTAGTAAGTTTCAAAAGGTTGTTAGTTTCTAACCAAGCATCTGCAGGTGGCCAGACAGAATACAGTGCCCTATAAGGCCCAGAATATTGTAGTTTAAAAACTATTTCATTGAAGTATTTAAAAGAAAAAAAAAGGTATAAAGAGATTAGCCACCTGAAACCTATATAAAAAAATCTATGTATTGATCTGATTGGCTTTTTCAGAAAGGACACATCAACTTAGTAGTAGAAAATAACAATTTATTGATTGTGAAAGATAAGGCTGATGAGCACATGAACAACTGGCTAACAGTTATGCCCGACATGAATATGATAGCCGATAGATACGTAATACATTCACATTATAATTTGGCCCGTGGCCTTATCCATTGGAGCTCGACAGCCGCCCCTATGCTGACTGAGTTAAGATGAATGCAATACAGTGATTAAGAATGACTCGGCCAGCGGGCAGGACAAGTGGCACTTGGGGCCACCTTCCCCCAAAATATATAAGGCCGCAGCCAATTGTTTGCTTAGTTAACCATCACCCGTGTTTTGAGGAACGCAGATAATGTGTAAAATGAATTATGCACTTGGCCAATAGCCCAGTCTGATGTGATGCAAGATAAAATTATATATTTTTGTAATACAGCATGATAATTACTTTTGGTCTTGCCTGATTCAAGGAGCTAAGACGCTGCCCAATACTGACAAGCATGATATGTATTTATGATGGATGTGGATGTCGGTGGCAGGACAAGTGGCACTCGGGCCACCTCCATGCCCCCCCCAAAAGAATGATGCGATCTAAGCCACCCCCACTCTGCAGATCTAAACCACTCAGTGCTCAGGTAAGGAAAAAAAACATACTCACCAGAAATAGGGGGAAACCTTAGGGAATCCATGGCAGACGGCTACCCTTCCACTGGGTTCTAAAATAATGACTCCAGTAATCCACAATTATTCACATAACATTTTTTGTGCTGATAATAAGTCAGAGACATTATTTCAAATGTAGAGTTTGTACGCACTGAAAGTCCATCTCCCCATAGCCTCGTTAGATTGGGCTGGGTAAATGAGTAGAGAAGGATTATGAGGAACCCATGACAGGCGACGTAAATTAACCGAAAACTGAGGTTGGAAGGAACTACAGCTTGGAACTTCTGGCAAAACATGGCATTGCATCTGCTAGTTTATCTACTCGACTGAAAGGGGGCAAAGTTTAGTTCTGTGAAAGCTGGAGCTGCAAACCATACAAGTAAGAACTTTCAGGCTGGCGACGTGACGACAAAACAATGCATTGTCTAAGATGCCCCAGTTAACGCTGATATTGAATTGTTCTAGAATTGCAGCGGCCTTAGGTGAAAGAGATTTGTGATAGTGATAAAAAGCTGAACCTCCATATCTCATGGACAAATCAGTTACAATACTAAGATAGACATCCAACTCCTGATGGCGCACAGGAAATGCGTCACAGAGAATGTCTGCACAGACTAAATGCAGTAACAAATTCTGCTAAAGTTCATTTTTTGAACAACCTGGTCTAACACTCAGTCTAACATTCTGTTATCCTTCAGATAAGCAAAAGAACCAGGTTTATGTCCCTACCTTCTTGAATTTGAGTACGGAATTTGCTGGAGACTAAGGCTGGTGTGGGCAGCTGGGTTGTGGGAATCGGAGCTGGCTACTGCTGTAGAAAGATTAAAAGAAGGGCTGGAATTAAGTGGGCTTGAACAGGGTACTGCAGCAGGAAGCTGAGACGGAGTGGTGAGGAAAGCCAATGCAGATGGACCGAGAGGTACGGGATGGCATTCAAGGTGAGAGAGATGGTTTTCCAGCCCGGAGATTGAAGCTTGCATTGTTTTCTGGGCTTGGAGGATTGTCCGTGTTAGAGTCGGAGCTGGCATGAATGAGGGACTTTAATATGACGCCGGGAAAATCCGACCCGGACTGGGCAGCTTGAACGGTGGAGGCCTTGTCTAATGGAGATGGGACGGCATTCTTCGGATTGATTTCGCAAGGAGATGAGATCCTCGCGGGAAGCACCAGCACTGTAAGAAATGTTCCTGGAGTACAGAGTACTGAGAAGCCGAGGAATTTTCCATGACTGGTATTTCGTTTTTTTAATTGGTGCAGCGCATTGAATAAAGGAGCCAAAATGCGACTTTCAGATCAAGGCGTCGAATCCATAGTGCCAGGTAAGTATACCAAACAAAGAAATGACAGGGGTTTGTGAGCAGAGAGACCTATTTAACTGGTCAAACTGGTATGAGATTGATGGGTAGAGTCTCCTTTCGGAAAGACAACAAGTTTCCAATTGCTATTACAGAGTTTATGGAGTCTGCGCAGAGTCGTAAGACTAAAAAAGCAATAAAAAATGTAGACACATTTAAAAGGAGGTTTGGTCACCGCAATATTTTCAAATGCCCTTTATGAAAATATAGGTGTCATTATATTCTGGTTGTAGTTTTGGCCCATTTCCAACCAGTCAGCATAGTGGGGAGCATTTATAAAATAAAGACAATTTCAAATTAACTTATTGTTAATACTGTTTGGTAAAGAGTTGCATGTTTTGTATGTTACAATACAGAGAAAATGGCCCACAGTTGTGGAATTATTCAATTAGGATCATTCTGGTTGGGTTTAGTTACCGTGCCGCAGTATTCCTCTTATTTTATGTATAGTAATAAATTCACTGGTTGCCTATGAGGGCTTGAGAGTAAAGAAAGGCGTAAGGGACAGTGAGCTTGAAGCATGTGAGTGCTTGAGTGACAATAGTGTCAGACATAGGACGGGCTGGACAGATCCCTTCACTCAAAGGACCGGGTCAGGCTGAATCCTGTAGTTGCTGAGCGACTTGAGACGAGTAAGGGCCAGGACAAGTTATACAAACAAGACACTCTGAACTCTCACTTAGGAGGGTGGAGACAGAACATATGAAAGACAAAGCTCTCAAGTCCAGGCTGGGTCAGGCAGAATCCTCTGGCTGCTGGGCTACAAGTAGAATGAGACAGAGGACAAAAGGACAAATCCTGTCACTACTCAGGCAGCATCGACTGGCAGCTGGGTGGCGTGGAGAGTTAGGGAAAAGTGTTTTGGGTCCATGTAGGACAGAGGGGGGAAGAAAGGTGCTCGGTCCTAGAAAAGAAACTAGGGAGAGTAATAGCAGGTTGTGGCCTTCATGAGGCTAGCGCATAATCTGCGAAAGTATAGATTTGACCGGGGGTCCCCTCTGACCGGCGAGATGGCAGTGACTTGGGCAGGAGGCCAACCCGGTCGGCCAAGGGAGTGAAACTCACTTCCCCCCCAGAGGTTAAGAAAACAAACACAAGATAAAGAGAGGAAGTAGTGATAGGTTAATATAGGAAAAAGGGGGAGATTGACAGCCGGAGTTGCCAAACAGAACTCCCGGCGCTGCCCTGGCCACGTCCCTTGACCAACGTGGCAAGCGCTGTGTGAGGCGATTTTGAGATGACTAGAAATGAGCTGCCCTCCACCCCCTACTCCCCACCTGGATGTGATTGTTCCGGCTGATCACTTCCCCCAGGCGAATGCGCGGCTGAGGAAAGCTCGAGTGGACAGCATAGAGAAATGAGGTAAACAGGGAATAAACACAGTAAGAAAGCTCTCTATGGCTTTACACCTAAAGGCTAACATGTAACAAACATAGGGAATAAAAACATATTATAATGTTTTATAAATAATGCCATTATAGGCATTTACACAGATACAGATATTTTCAGTCAAAGACCAGTCATAGGCAGGTCAGAGTAGGTGGTATTATGCATTCTGGAGGGTCAGTCTGTGACATCAATGGTAGACTTCACATCCTGATTTTTATATCAAACTGGTAAGGGTTTTTGTACTTTTGCAAAACAAAAATGTAAACAAAATTGACCATACCAATGCAGATTACTCAATTCGTAGTCACTTAAGGGAGGGGATATTTAAATGTCTGTGTCTGCTTACTAAGTAGGAAAAGAACGACTCTGAATATCGTGAGGAGAGCTTCATGCGTTGCCATGAAGACAAAAACATTAAACAAGAGAAATTAATTCACGTGTCGTCACGCACGTTCTGAATTACGCCGCGCATTAGCTACTTGTTTGCAGAAGTATTCACCTCCTACCAATAATGTCACATTTTGTTGAATTACAAATAATGTGTGCACAGGTTTTTAAACAAACTTTTTTTATTCAAAGCTGTAGTGGTTAAACTGAACATTGTTATATGAGGAGCAGGTTAAATGTTAGAACTTGCAAAGAAAATGTACAAAAGTATTCAGCCCCTTAAGTCAGTACTAGGTAGAAGCACCTTTTGCAGCAATTACTACTATGAGTCTTTTTGGATAGGTCTCTACTAGCTTTGCACAGTAGGATAGTGAAACTTTTGTCCACTCTTCATGAGAAAATTGCTCCAGTTCTGGTAAGTTTGTTGGGGATCTTCGATGGACTTAATTCTCTTCTTGTTCAACCACTCCAGTGTGGCTTTGGCTTTGTGCATCGGGTCATTGTCCTGCTGAAATGTGAATTTCGTCCCCAGTTTCAGAGTCTTAGTGGACTCAAACAGGTTTTCCTGAAGGATTCGCCTGTATTTTGCACCATCCATTCTCCCCTCTATCCTGACAAGCTTCCCAGTCCCTGCTGAAGAGAAGCATCCCCATAACATGATGCTGCCATCACCATGCTGGACAGTTGGGATGGTGATGACTGGTTGATGTTCAGTGTTGGGCTTGCGCCAGACGTAACGCTTGGAATTTAAACTGAAAAGTTAAATTTTTGTCTCGTCTGATTGCAAAACCATTTTCCACATGTCTGCAGTATCATCTACATGCTTTTTTGCAAACTACATACTTGTTTTAAGATGAAACTTTTTGAGTAATGGCTTCTTTCTTGCCACCCGTCCATACAGGCCAGCTTTGTGTAGGGACCCGCTTATTGTTGATGTGTGAACACTGACTCCCATCTCAGACACAGAACTTTGCAGATCTCTCAACTCACATCCCAAACCAGTGTCCTTCTTGCCCGGCTGCTCAGTTTGGGAGGACGACCTGATCTGGGTAGTGTCTGGGTGGTATGATGCATCTTCCACTTATTAATGAAGGACTTCACTGTGCTGAGAGGGATAACACTATGTAACACAATTTTTGTTCCTGGGTAGTAAGTGTTATTTCCTAATTGCTTACACCTCAAAAGTATAGAAAATGGTTATTATTCCCCACAAACTTTGCTTTTGTGACCAAGACAGTGATATTTCAAAATATCACTATTTCCAATGGGAAAACGGGCAAATGTGTGTCTTTTCGTTCACATAAAGTCAGAAAAAAACAACATATGAATCCAAATTAACATGTATTTATACTAAAGTAATACAAAAATGACTACAAAAGATTTAGAAGTGAGTAGTTTTTCGAGATTTACGATTATACTGTAAATACAGTATAATCGTAAATCTCAAAAAACTACTCCTAAATCTTTTGTAGTCATTTTTGTATTAAGTATTCAACCCCTTTGCTACCTATGCAACTTAATCTGTTTTTTTTTTTTTTTTTTCTGTAAATCTTACTTATTTATATTCTATATGCATTTTTTAGCTTTATCGATGTGTAGTAGTTTGTGTTCGTCGTGGAGTACGCTCAGGTGCCAACAAAATGTGAAAACTTGGCAGGGGGTGAATACTTCTGCAAACCACTGTATATATAAGACTTTTGCTATATGTAGTGGACCTAGCAGCCATCAATTCCTAGTACTGTGCAAGAAATGCACCAGGGAAAATATCACTAGGAGAGGTTTCACCTTGAAACAGCGCTACAGCAGAAACATTTCGATCACATAACTGCAAAGCAGCAGCTCAACCTGCATTCTGTGCTGCAAGTGACACACACGCACCAGAAATCATACGTTACTTTAATTTTAGATTAAAAATTACTTTTGTTTTTACAGTTATGTGTGTACATAAACCTGTTTACACACTAGTTTCTTTTGAAATGTTTATTTTATTATAGTTTTAAGTAGTGCTTTATGTGGTAAGTTAGCAAACAAACCCTTTTATGTTTAATTGTTCGGCTGTTGTAGGTATGAGTATAACCGCGGTGGTTCTAATGTTAAAATAGTCCATAAATTTACATTTTGTTGTGTGTGTGTGTGTGTGTGTGTGTGTGTGTGTGTGTTTTGTACAGCCTTTCTGCTGGAGATTACATGGGATGAAGTCAGAAGAACTGGATCTTGACTGCTGAAACCTTGTGAGCCACAAGAATGGTTCCTGCTTCAGTTTATATGGGTTTTTACAGCTTTTTTAAGTTATTGACTGTGCCCTTAAAGTCGTGCTGCCAAAAGGAAGTCCTTTTGCTGTTTCACGGTGTATTCACGTGACAACGTCACACAGTCATGACTGTAGAGTCAATTTTCACTTGCATGTAAACACAGCCCAAGTTTTTACTGGGGACTATTCAGTATGTGGTAGAGAGTTCCAGTTCAATAAAAAAAAAATTAAACAAAGCCACCCAGGCATTTTTTTAAACCTGTTTATGAAGCATTTACAAATACCTTTCAAATGTTTCTCCATCAAATCAGAAGCTTTTGGAACAAAGTTTCAGAAATTATATCACAAATAAAAATAATTAAAACAGAACAGTGAAATACTCTTTGAGAATTAAAAAGTCTAAAACTACAAATGCTGGCTAAAGAACGACAGGAAACGAGCCTGCTGGTGTGCAATACCTCAGGGAAGATATTACATATTTCCATATCAGCTCTTGACTCTGACTCAGATTTGATCACATTCTGAGCAATAAAATATTATTGGCAAAAAAGTGGGGAGGTAGTAGCAGGACTCAATTCTGTGGTACTTGGTGGGTATGGCTTTAGTCATTAGTATATCTTATTGTATCATATAAAGATGGATGTATGATTTAAGGACGTAATTTCAGCAGCTCATACATTTTTTTCTACATATGCAAAACTGCAGGTGGCACCGGCTACTTACAACAAAACAACAAACAAGTACCTAACGAGAAAGCTCAGTTTACTAAAAGGTACCAATTGGTCTGGAGAGCACAGCTCTTTTCCAGAGATCTGATCATTTCATTCACCAGTGTTTCACAGTTTGGATGAAATAGTTCAGTTTCAATTGTCAACTGTTAGAAAAAAAAATCATTATAACAGATTTCCAGTGTTTTAGAAGTTGTTTTACTTCCAGAGAAGCATGTGTTGTCACTAAGTTAACACTGGTACTGTGGAAGAAAGACTACCAGATGCAATGCCTAAGGTATAGAAAGATACAGTAGAAACCAGGTAATGTTCCAGGGGTTAATAACTGCTGCTTCTGCATGAATTTACATACCCACACACAGATCTGGAAAGAGGGACATTTCCCAGTCATCTGGAAACAGTTTTGTACATCTCGTCTGTGAGCAGTGCTTCGGTCATGATACAATGCCTGTACAGTATGACCCAATGCCAATGTTTACTACATCTTAAAATAATTGCTGAGGATGGAAATCAGGATGGCTTTGCTGTCTTAAACTTGTTGATTCAGCTCACCGCGTCAAGCATTTAAAAATATCATGAGGAAGATTATACAGCATTTTTTTCTCTTTACAGAACGTAATTAACACAAGAGTCCTTAATCAGTCCTTATTATTTAACAGTAAAAATATAACATAATGCTATGCTAACAGTAAGACTGAGTGAGAAAAACACTGGTACAGTATATTTACAATATTGGTAGAAGCTGTTATTGTGTGTACAGTCAAAGCACTACACTTGCATGCCTTAGAGTAAAAGAAGCAGTATGAACCAATCAATGGTATTACCAGCAAGGACCACATTGAGTTGCTTCCACTGTCACTCTGTAACTAACATTAGCTTACACTAACTGAGCTTACATCTATATGAATCCAATGCAGTTTGTTTTTAAATCAACCTAAATAGCTTGTCCTGCATGGTGAAATGGTTTGGGTAAATAATAATAATAATAATAATAATAATAATAATAATAATAAATAATAATAATAATAATAATAATAATGGTTGTTTTAATTCTTAAAATGAAACCTAAATAACGTATATAAGAATAGAGAAAACATAACAAATCTCATAATATGATCATTGAATCCCTAAATGATTTATTTGTGTTCTAGTGCATGCTTCAGAGCACAATCTGCATGATCCTTAAAGACACACATTCCAGAGAAATCTGCACACTATACTTCACTAAATATAAAATGCCTAATACAATATTTTTCACATTAAGGATTACTCATAGAGCTGCACATAACTAAACAGGTGTCTGCATAAGGCATGCTTCATAAAAAAAAAAAAATTCTGTCCCAATTAAAACATGTACTTTAAAGCATCCAATTATTAAAGTACATAATCCCTACATGTGCAAAATAAAGACAGAAAAAAAAAAGAAAGAAACAAAACATGAAAGTGGTAGAAACAAAAGTTTTTACCTTGGTAATTAGACAGGGCGTCCTCATTTTCAAAAATCCCTCTCTTCTTTGGTCCCTGCAAGTTGTGTTTGGATTTCCAGACCAACTTGACCAGTTGGATTAACTCAGGCAGCTCCATAGTCAGTGCTCCTTGCTGGTAGGTAGAGAGTGTCCAGACAGAGCTAGGAAGCAGCTCCTCACCTGCCTTCCACCTCCTGCCTTGCTCTGAGTTCAATACTCTGTTTAATACAGGCATCCTCCTGGATGCTCACTTCCAGCACTACAAATAATCAGAGGTACTACACAGGATCGTATTGTGGGACAGCAAGATCAGTGTTCCTCCTACTCCCTGTATGTATGTCTCTCTCTCTCTCTCTCTCTCTCTCTCTCAAAACAAAATGCTTAAATACACTCTCAAGGTCCCTGTAGCCCTAAGTGAGAGAGAGAGAGAGAGAGAGAGAGAGAGAGAGAGAGAATGTCAGATTTCCCCCTCTGATATGCCTCATAATGCTGAGGCAGTTTACTGTATGCACCCCACTTAGAATGTACAAAAATGTGGAAAATGCACAATGCACAATTTTTTTGGTCAAAAGCAGGCTGTAATGACACATAGAAAAATATTAGGACAGTTCACACATCCTGCATTAATGTACAAACAAGCACATAATGAACAGAGAGGCTCAGCATCTCAGCAGACAAGTTAATTGCTGACTGTAACCCCCACTTGCCCTGCAATGTGCAAATATATTATGGCTGCAATGTTAAGAAGATTGCTAGAATTTATAAACAGTAACACAATTACAGAAGCTTTTAGCTCTCCTTTCATTTTACAGCAGTCCAAAGGGGGTTGCATCTGTTACTCAGAATCAGCTGCCCTTTTGTCAGCTGGAAGGGAAAAACAGATCCCTGATTCTTCATCTCTTTTTAAAGGAGTTGGGAACAACAGTGTACAGCAAAAACAGCAACAGGATCTGAATACAAAGAGAGAAACCTTTCACTCCCCTGGAATACTCTCACAATGCTCCCTCTCCTTTGGCACTCCAGCAATTTACTCAAAGACAACTTTTGTTTTAGATAAGAATGTTCAACACAACCCCTTGTTCATACTGACTGAGTTGTGCATGACAACAGTCTTATAAGGCGACAAAAGATTTGGAATATTTTTCTGTAGTACAGCAAAACTTGCCAATGTTTGGGGCAAAAGGTTAGGTGTAAGACCATGTGGACGAGTATAAGTAGGAATATCCTTCATTGTGCCAGGTTAGGTTAGTGAAAATAGTAAGAAAATGACCATAAATTAGTATTTTGATTGTTGGGAGATAAACAAAAACTGTCAACTAACTAATGTTTCAAGAAAAACAGTTCAAAGGACTGTAAATTAAATGTTCAAAACAAAGGGGGGAGGGGGGTGGGGGTGGTACTGAGTGCCCTGTAACTTAACCTGGGACCGGACTAGAGCCCTAAACATGGCTCCATAGTCAAAGAGACACTCCCCGATGATCTTACGCTTCCTGGTCTTGTAGATGGCCAGTAGCAAGAGCCAGGAGCAGATTCACCAGGTAGTCTCATCTTAGTTGAGCCACAAACAGGGTGCCCAGAGATGAGGAGGGTGGGTGAAAAGTGTAGCCAGAACTGCAGCAGGAGGTTCATCAGTAGAAAGAAGAATGGCTGCAGCCTAGCGCAAAGAAAATAAATGTGAGCCACTGACTCGGACTGACCACAGAAAAGGCATGTGGCATCCGAGTTGGTAAAGTGACGCAGGATCTCTCCTGAGGCAAGTGCTCCATGCAGCACCCTCCATCCCAAGTCCCCAGCTCCTCTGGAGACCAACGGGGAGTACAGGGCCTCCCACTGGGGACTGAAGTCCTCCGGGCGTCGGAAGGGCTCCCACAGTGTCTCAGCGGGAGACAAGGGCAAGGAAGTGGAGGGTGTGGAGCACCATCGCGTACAGGGTTCTCCTCGAAGAGGATTGGAAGGGGGTCGAGGAATACTGTGCTCCCTGGTCCTGAGAACCCCCTTGAGATACTGGACAGAGTCTGGGTGCAACGCTGCTTTGCACTCCTGAATCACACGGTGAGCCACTTCAACGGTCCGTCGAGACACCCTGGCCACGAACGTCTCGGGAGACAGCCACTTTGAGCGGTTGTGATCAGGAGATCCCAGACTCTGGTTACCTTGGCCGAGATCAACCGTTTCCACATAGCGGGGTAGTAGTAGTAGTAGGAGGCGGAGCCAGAAACTGAAGTATTGGTATTGGCCAGAAACAGGTTTTTACACAGATACTATTTTTTGGTGCCTCCCAATATCTTCAGTTATTCTATATCCACCTATGCCAGTGCTTCTTGGCCATTTCCAATTCTAAAACCGTGAGAAAACTGGGGTAACCCAACATAAATAATTGTATTTAATCGGGAAAAAATTAATTGGTAGAGCTAAAAAAAAAAAAAATCTGACTACAAATATATATCGTAGGACATGAAAGCTTGTCTCTCCATATAAAAACACATGCTATAATATTCTACAATAGTTTTTCTATTATATACAGAGTAAATGCTATAGGCAACTAATAACTTTTTTTGTGTATGAGATATCTCTACTGTAACAAAAGCAAGGAAAATGTACACAATTTTGGAACCTATTTAGCAGTGGCTGATATCTATGTGTTAATCTCTGCTAAGCACCCCTCTAATTCTATTCAACTCACAGTAAAAAAAAAATAAGAAAACAGATATTCCGGGTTAGTCTAGGAATTCAATAAATACACACAAGACACCACAGCCTGTAACCGATACTGAAACCCTGACTAAAGATTAAGGATTGAACATTTAATGCTAAAAGTGCTTTCAGAAAAAACAAAACAAAACAAAAAAACCTAATCTTAGTTTGTTGTTTAAGAACTAGCGATTCAAACATGCCAGGGCAGGATTAACTATAGTAAGCTTTTTAAAGGGGTATTTACCGTTTGCACACACATAGGTGCTGATTGGGTTTCTACTTTGAAATGCAACCTCTTCAGCAGCCAAGGTGGGGCACAATATTTCGTCTTCAAGTACTTGATCTTGCATGTGAGTTGACGGATTAAAAAGATTTAGCATCATGGGTAAACAGATCCTGGTTATAGCATATATTGGTGCCTTAACTGCCTTTGTGAATGTGACAGAAAACCTAACTAGAAAAGACACCTGAAGTATACTTTTTATGGTGTAAACAAACAAACAAACAAACAAACAAAAAAAACATCAGGCCCTCTGTATTTAGATGTATTATGGTGTAAAGGCCCTGCAGAGCACACTGAGAGGTATGTGTGTTTGTAACTGGTGGCCAACTTGGCTCAGCTGTGAAAGAACAGCCTGGGGATAAGATGACCACCTTTGCACAGCCACATAGCTTAATTGAGGTTTAATTGTTTAATTAGAAACGTATGGACTGGTTTTATTGGTTTAATTGGAAAAGTGTGGAATGTGAAATAGACTGAGAGAGAGAGTTCGGCCTAAACAGAGAGACGCTATGCCACACAGAGAAAGGATACATGAGGTAACTGAAGCTTGGGTGTTTTGATTAGAATATTTTGAAGTGTTTTGTTTAAACCTTTTATTTCTGGCTGTATTTTGTTTTGTGAAGAATAATAAAAGTGCACAAGAGAGCCTTGGCCATTATGTGTTTTAACGTATGGGGATGGGGATGGGGATGGGTGGGGGGGGGTGGGGGTGGGGGTGGGGGACCCCCACCCCACCCCCACCTACACATGGCAGAGAGCCTGCTCATTTTGATTAGGACCACATAGGTGTTTAGAAACAACTTTGTATACTATCTGTACTTCTTACCATATAATCATGCAAGTAGGCACTTAAGCTTCTGTAATGGGAGTGTACTCATATGCTATGCAAGATAAGCAAATGGGCTTTTATGGAGAAGTTTATTAGAAAAAAGTTGAAGAGAAATCTAAATATAAGGTTCAGTGTATAGTAGTCTTGTATTAATGTTAGTGTCACAACTTAGCATTCTGATGTACAGTAAAGCGTATTTATAAACATCTCAGCCCTCAGGGCATCTTCTCAAAAAATGGTGTGTAACCAATTTAACCATGCAGCAAATTGCATATGATTGTGTGTGTGTGTGTGTGTGTGTATGTATGTGTGTGTATATATATATATATATATATATATATATATATATATATATATATATATATATATATAAGGGGCGAGAAACTACCTAGGAAGGTAAACTTGACACCTTTGTGCAAAACATTGCCCTATGATATTTCATGGCAAGGGTCATTGGTGTAAAAAATACTAAGGCACAAAAGAATAACATTTCCACACATTTTCTGAAAAGGTTTGGATTACATGTAGTCTGCTACAGTATATTGTGGAGACACACCAAGGACTTCATGAGATTACTGCTTCCCTATAACAATTTTGTTTTCTATCTAAAGGCCACCTTAAAGTTCTCTTAAGCTTTGCAGCTCAAAAAGCTGGGAAAATGGTCACAACACACTTTTGCTAATTTTGAGACGGCATACCAAACAGCTTGTACACCATGGTCAGTACAGATTGGAGAATGTCTTTTCAATCCCCCACACCCACACCCACACCCACACCCAACTCTGTGAGACAGGTGTTATTGATCTCATATGCTAGTGTGTTGTATTGTAGGGATGAGCAGCTTACAGACGCAATGATGCAGGATGTTGCTGGGATAGATGTACAACCAGAGCTCCAAAACACAGTTCTTTATTTAAGCCAGCCAGTCAGAATGTGAATATAAAGACAGGAGCACAGGAACATGGTTTATACTAATAGGCAATAAAACAATCCCTTATTGGTTCTCAACTAAAGTCATAACAGTCTACAGCTAAACAGCTTTCCTAACTCTCTTGTCAACACTGACTGACAACCCTCTTCCGCTCATCATCTCTGGTTCTTATATACCTACCCATGCTGGCCCCTCCCTCAAGCTAAACCATTGACAGGTATACCGAAAGATAAAATAAAAAGGACATCAAAGGAATATAATAACATGTATACATATTTAACATTACTTATATAGATGTGTGTGTATATACATAAGGAGAAATGCTATGCATTACCTCATCTTTAAAATGTATATCTCAAGCTGTGCTATATTATCATAACTGTTAATGAGGCAATGCTACCCTATGTGTTTCAATGGGCACACCTCCGCTACTCTAAGATAGAAGCTAACGCGCTCTCCCGCCTATAGCTGTTCATGGTCCGACTACCGAACTAGCTGGCGACATTAAAACCTCAAACAAAGTGAAATCTCTTTTAAAAACTATACACCAATATCGCAGGTAAGTCTTTGCACAATGAAGTTCCACAGCACTTTATGGGAACAGTACCTTTAACACATGAACTGTTGAATAACCTTTCCTTTTTTATTATTTTACAGGTATGCACGCTCCACCAGACCAAACCTCAGGAAGACACCACACCGGTAAAAACATTTAGATTTTAGATTTTATTGTTAATGCTGTTTTTAGTGCTGTTTATTTAAGGTTGCTGAATATTGTAGGGGAATAGGTACTGGTGAGAAAGCACAGGAAGACTTTCTCACACCAACCATTAAAAAAAAAGGGATTCCTGCCTCATGTGAACTTCTCTCTTCCATCACCAATTATGATAGTACTCACTTGTGGGAACTGAAGCGTTGTTCGGGAAACCTATGGAGAAGATTCTTGGAAATGAGGGAAGCAATTTTGATAAAAACACAATAGACTAACCAAGCTACACTTGGTTCAACTCTATTGAGCAGAGCTCAGAATCCATACACCACAGGGCTTATTCAGTTTCTTAGGACTGTATCCAAGTAACACTAAAAATTTGCACAAAGCAAACCAAAAGGTTTTTGTATGCAACGCATATATTAGGATGTTTTCCACTGATACTTAAGTAATGCAGTTGATATTGAATGTGTTTAGCAATTCTCTTTTGCATTTATTTAAACATGTTAAAGGCTGCTTTAGCCAGTGTGTCCAGTTTCCTATGAGGTGACAATTTTTGTATTGATATTCTGGATAAATGTAACTGTCCTAACCACAACACTGACTTTTGAAGTTTCTAGTGAATCAGAACATTGCTACTTTACATGTATATGGGGATACATCATCATACAGAATGGGGTCTTTTAAGCTCAAGAATGTGTGTCAATAAGCCACCTGGCTTGAAATATTAAATGTCTGTAAAACTGTCAATTGATACTTATTAATATGCCCTTCATAAAAAAAAAAAAAAAAAAAAAAAAAAAAAAAATAATAATAATAATAATAATAATAATTTGCCATTTGTGTAGAGCCCTTTTCTGTGCATTAAACTTTGCTAGGTAAGGTGGTTTAGCATGGGTCCTATGGAAAAACTAACTGAGATAAAATCATGGATAAAAGTAAAAAAGATGTCAGTGCTTAAATTGCTGATTTGATGCACAGCAAAACACAATGTTGTTGATAACAGCAACTTTACAAAAATTGTACAGTAGGTATTGATATTCTGTCATGAGCGAAGCAATGTTAAAAACAATATAAAAACCTCTTGCTTACCAAACTAATCAACAGCAGCCTTTTTAGTGCACCAGAGAATGCTCTTTCAAACCATTCTAAGAACACAGAAGGTGTTACAGGAAGGGCCCCAGACTGGTGGGGAAACATCTGAATCATAGGTCCAATACAATTTACGTTGTTGCCCAACAAACACATTGAACATAGCGAGTCTACAGTAATGATGCATTAAGCACTAGAAACACCTCTAGCCAATTAAAAACAACCCTGTTGTCTGACTACCTCTTTATTTAATTACAGTTTTCAAAGCACAGCAAGGTTAGAACGTTGCATTTTTAGGAAGAGAAAAAATGTCCTAGAAGAAGAATACAAAGGGTCTTAATTGCCTCCACACAAAAGGTAGATACAAATCACTAGCAAAACATAAAACCAATTTGTGTTTAATATTTTCATAAAATGTCTGACTTCACTGTTACAGCTTGAAGTACATACACAAATTGAACTGCCCAAGGTAATAAAGTGAATTCATGGTTAGCTAGGAGTCATGCCCAGAATCTCCCAGTTCTTTGGTCCAACCACTAGACCAAAGTGCTTTTCAAACATTTAGCTTAATCTCCAATTATTTTATGAAATATAATATTATCTATTATGTAGTTATGCATCTCATGAGCATGTTATATATTTAAAATAATACATTTTATAAATATGTTGTAGTTTAGGTTTGGTATGTTCCACAACTATTCCATTCTTAAACAGACACTTTGAAAAATATTTACTTTAAAACTTCGCTTGGCCCACAGTTCTCTCAATTGTAAAGTGTATTCAAAGTTCACTGTGGAACATTACACTAAAATATCGCCATTATTTTCTGTATTAATACTAAATACATAACAGTATCCATAAAAATCGGGGATGAATAACTACACTTCTTTAGCACTAAGTGTTGCAGAAACAAAGCAGAAATCATTGCCAATAAGGCCTATCGTTCCAAGACATAACCTCCCTCAAGACCTCCATATTAAGGAAAGGGAATTCATTTTAAAGCACATTTCAAAGCTTTGCTTAATAAGTTCTAGGAAAATACTAGATGATGGCAAGTGGCAAATTCCCTTTATGTACCAACTGATTTTTTTTCTTATTTATATTCAGTGAGAAGTTGTGTCTGCAACAGATATGAACCATCTTCCCCTTCCATTGCCATTGTACTCCAATCTACTACAGGAGCATTTCATTTCTGTTTTATTGTTATTAATATTACATTTTTGATTTCTTCCTCTGTTTTACATATCTTGTGTAGAGCAGGAATACATGTATCGTGGGTAGCCTGTTTATCATTTCTTTCTCGTATTTACTTTCTTCACTTCAAACAACAACCGGAAATGTTGTTAGTGACAACACCAATGCAAAACATTGTCTGTCGTTATAGATAAACAAGCAGACAGAAAAACAATATTTTCACCAAGCTTAGTCTAAAGTCCTGTACCGAAAAAGCAAAGGAGACAACTGAGAATGTTATTCTTTAACTTACTCATGCTCCCAAGGTGCAACGATAATAACCCCCAGGGCAAAACTATCAAAACCAACATACTTAAAAAAAAAAAAAATTGCAAGAAACGCTATGAACCATTGAACTGATTTTGCTCCAACAGGTTATACTTCCCATCAGACCCTGGTGCATAACACATAGGCTTCGATTTATTCAGGCTGTAATTGCAATAATTGTACTGTAGTACATTTCTTTGAAAACATTTCACTTTATCAGAATGTCCTTGGCATCTGAGACTGTGTGCATCACTTGTACGTCAGGAGTTTGGTACATCAAATTAGTTTTTTTTTTTGAAACTCAGACCTTAATTGTTGCATTTCCAATCAGACCATGGTGACATTTCACCACTCGCTTAAACTAGTAAGATATAAGGAGCAGCATAGTAAAAAAAACCACTACATTTCTTTATCTTTTCTCATCCAGATGTGAGAAAACAGTGATAAAAAATGAATACCATGCTGTGACAAAGAGAGACAGAATCTAAGCTGTAAATCTCCCTCTGACCAGAACTGTATGTCGGCCATCTTGGCTGAAGCGCGTAGCGGCACGCACGCAAAACAAAACCCTTGTGATCGGCTACGGGGCAGGGAGCGAATGGAGAAAGCCTGGTGCAGGGCTGATTGCAGAGAGGAGTTGGGTAGTACAAATGGGATGCATCTACGTGAGTACTCTACCTTGCGCTGAGACTAGATAACCAGCCAGAGCATGTGTTTGTTCTGTTTTTGCATAGGAGTAACACAGAGATTGGGAGCTGCATCCATGCTATATTGCATCCATGTTATAGTAAATAAATCAATCAATTATAACAAAAAACAAAACAAAACAAAAAGTGATCTGTGATAAGTAATGTATAATTTTACAACAAAGTTAATGTTTATCTATTACATTAAATACTGATGATAATCCAGACAAATATAGCACGTTGAAAATGTGAGCTGAGCTATAAGGTTTGGAGAAGGCAATTCTCGAAAAGTTGCGTGTGAGGTCAGAAAGACAGCAGCCAAGAGCAGCCAGTGCAGCAAGCTCTGGGTAACAGAACGCAACAATTAAAACGTGTATTCTGTGTCATTGACCATTTCCTTCCAAACCATTATCAAAATACAGTATCCATTCACAAAAAGATCTTCCACAGACACTTTGCTAAGGCTACAAGTACCATCGCTTGATTTAGAAGCAGCGTGTTTGCAGTTGAAAAAATGCGTTAACCGGTGTATAACCGAATTACGATAATTGTGGTTTAGAATCAAAGAAATGGTATTAATACCGTAATGTACCTAAACCGTGGTAACCAAAAAACCAGTATACCGACCAATCCCTAATTTAAATTCCCCTATACCATTGCTACGGGCACAGTGGCATCAGCAGAGGTTGAGTATATAGAAAACTACAAAGCAGTGTGTAATTCAATATGTTTTATGGGAAAGGAGCAAGGTCTGTTTGGAGAAAGAACCTCAGGAGATAAGATAAGAGAAGTGCTTTGTGACTTAAGAGTACAGGGTTTCCCCTTGGCTTGCAGAGAGCCCCCCTCACGAAGTGAGATTCACTTGCCCCCAGAAGGAGACCGTTGAGGTGGAGCAGCATAGTGGAGGAGGATGGCCCTCACTCCGAGCATCCTAGCAATACTCTGTTGGGCAAAAGAGATGTCATGAAGAGAAATAAACATGAGTCCACTGCAGCAGAAGACCTGTTGACATTGACTTTGGCTGCTGCACCTATATGGAAGGAATACATATTAATCATGACAAATCTTGAAATACCTATTTTTAGAGAGTGAATTCCTGTAAATAAGCCGTTTCTTACCAGAAAAAATATAACTACATGTCACAATGCCTTAATGACATGAAGACATGTATCTAGACTACATACAGTGCCTGTAGAAAGTCTACACCCCCTTGAACTTTGTTCACATTTTATTGTGTCAGTGCCTCAGAGTTTCATGCATTTAAATGAGAATTTGTTCCCCACATATCTACACACCATACTCTGCACTGTTAAGGGGAAAAAAAGTTTTTATTGAGAAAAAAATTATATATTAAAAATACAGATCTGAAAGATCAGAATTGGATAAGTCTCCAACCCCCTGAGTTAATACTAGGTGGAAGGACCTTTGGCAGCAATTACTGCTGTGAATCTGTTGGGATAGATCTCTACCAATTTTGCACACCTAGATTTGGCAATATTTAACTATTCTTCTTTTCAAAACTGTTCAAGCTCTATCAAGTTCCTTGGGGATCGTTGATGGACAGCAATCAAATTTTCGATTGGATTTAGGTCAGGGCCCTGCTGGGCCACTCAAGGACACTTACCTTTTTGTTCCTTGGCCACTCCAGTGTACCTTTGGCTGTGTGCTTTGGGTCGTTGTCATGCTGAAAGGTGAACATCTGTCTCAGTTTCAGCTTTCAGCAGGTTTTCCTCAAGGACTTCTCTGTACTTTGCTCCATTCATTTTCCCTTCTATCCTAACAAGTGCCCCAGTCCCTGTCGATGAGAAATATTCCCATAACATGATGCTGCCACCACCATGCTTCACAGTAGGGATGGTGTTCTTTGGGTGATGTGCTGTGTTGGGTTTTCGTCAAACATAACGCTTTGTATTTAGGCCATTTTAGTTTCGTCAGACCACAGAACTTTTTGCCACATGGCTATAGAATCTCCTGAGTGTTTATTTTTTTGCATACTTCAAACAGAATTTAAGGGGGGCTTTTTTGGGTAATGGCTTCCTTCTTGCCACCCTACCATACAGGCCAGATTTGTGGAGTGCTTGGGATATTGTTGTCACATGCACACTTCGACCAGTCTTGTCCATAAAAGCCTGTAGCACTTGCAAAGTTGCCATTGGTCTCTTGATAGCCTCTCTGATCAGTCTCCTTCTTCCTTGGTCATCCAATTTGGAGGGACAGTCTGATCAAGGCAGGGTCTTGGTGGTGCCATACACCTTCCACTTCTTAATAATTGTCTTGACCATGCTCCAAGGGATATTCAAGGCCTGTGATATTTTTTTTTGTACCCATCCCCTGATCTGTGCCTTTCAACAACTTTGTCCTGGAGTTCTTTTGAAAGCACCTTGGTGCTCATGGTGTTGGCTTTGAAATGCACTACCCAGCAGAGGGAACCTGCAGGAACTGCTGAATTTATCCTAAAACCACGTGAATCACTACAATTTAACACAGGTGGAGGCCACTTAAATTGGTGTGTGATTTTGAAGGTGATTGGTTACACCTGAGCTAATTTAGGATTGCTATTACAAGGGGGGTGGACACTTATCCAACCACGCTATTTCAGTTTTTATTTTTAATTAATTTTCTACACATTTCTAGAATATTTTTTTCACTTGGAAATTGTGGGGTAGGCTGTGTAGATAAATAAAAAAAAAAAAAAAAAAAACTATTTTAATGCATTTTAATTCCAGGCTATAATGCAACAAAAGGTGAACATTTGAAAAGGGGGTGTAGACTTTCTATAGGCACTGCATATCCGTGTCCTAAAACAATGGACACAGGTAATCCAAAAAGCATTATTTCTGTCTACAGCTTAAACAGCTTTTGAAGGAGCTGTTTTATTATTCTTGCTTGCAATTTCAGGCTACTGGGTCACGTCACCTGCTCCAACGAAATTAAAAGATGAAGAGCAAGTGGAGGGAGCAGATGCACTGAGAGCATTCACCGCAGGATACTGAGGCTGAGAGTCTGACGGTGGCGAGACTAGATGGGTAAGCAGTGCTAGGATGTTTTGAGCGCTGGGAGAAATTAGAAGTGCAGCGGGTGAGTAGACTTTTTTTTATATCTAAATTGATAATCTTAGATTTAAACGATTGAGTTGCAATCTGCAGGCACAGTGGGATCAGCAGAGGTTGAGGTGGCAGGCCCAGCTGTACCAAGGGTAGATTGGTCTGAAGTTTTTGTCAGCTGTGCAGCAATATACAAACATAGCGATACACAAATGAAAAACGCAAGATACAGATTAAGGATGTGACGGTTTAAACAGGCAACTTGGCAGATATTATTGGCGGGACAGAATGGGGTAGGAGCCCTAGATCCTGCACCCTGAACCACACATAAGGTTACAATAAAGTAACATTATTCAGCAGGATACATTTGACTTTATGAGGCAAAATCAATTAATTCTACAGGGTGTTGTAAAACTTTTGGCCATAGATGTACTATAAATTACATATCCAAGTGTACAAATTATATACAGTGAAATACGAAAAGGACTTAGTAAAATTGGTTTTAATTGAGCTGGTTCCAAAATGGAGAACTCAGACTTGTCTCCCAAATGAAAAAGTCAAATCTCTGGAAACTGGTCCTCTGTTTCACACAGAGTAGTGGAAATCAGGCTAACCCACAACTTTCTTTTAGAGCAGCTTTCTGTATCTGGGTTTGTTTTAGTTTTTTTTTTTTTTTTTTGTGTGTACATGTTTTTGAAAAAACAGCATGCCAAAATACAATAAAAAAAAAAAAAATAATAATAATAATTGGAACTTTTTGCCTGACAGCAAGCATACTGACAATACCTTCTGTTCCATGAACTCCCCGAACCACAAATGAGCTACAAGACTACTAGAACTGAACCTCAGCCAGTAAAATCGGTTTAGTTTGTTTTTATAATACATTTGCTATTCAAATCATCTACTACAGGGCATATGTTGAAACATACTAGGAAAGTGTTTCCCTGTTGAAAAGTAATAGATCCTGTCTTTAGAGAAGAAAAACAATGTCTAGAGGTGTTCTCCGGAGCCTTTAAGCAAACTTAGGAAGGAAGTGAGCTCATCTGCTTCCATGATTGCTTTGCAGAAGGCTACCTCTGAAATTTCAGTGATAGCTCTACTTTTTAATATATTTTAACCTTTTTTGTTCTGTCCACCAACCAACTGACAGACTAGCCCTTTTTGGCAAAAATATACAAGGCTTAACAAAGCTTATTTATTTATTTTCAGAATGCATACAGGGAAAACTTGCCATACCGGATGCATACAGGTTCCTTTGATGCACAAAGACTTTAGGTAAAGGCTTTGATTGGAGATAAAAAAAAAAAAAAAAAAAAAAAAAAAAAAACAGGTCTTACCAAGCATGCGAAAATAGATAGCATTCCGATCAGGACTTTCAAATGCTCCACACCTCTGAAAGAAAGAAACAAAACAGGGATATACTGCTTTAGGTAAAACAGTTGTTTTGAACCTGCAGTACACTGACAACTAGTATAGCAGCAGCTACAGATTAATCATCATTTGTCTTGATAATGGTAATATCTGCAACTGGTTAATGAATCTATGGAGACTGTGTTGCAAAGCACTGAAGTGCATCCCCACCAAAGTGTTTTGGTTTTGGTGGATGCCAAGGTTGAATATGAGCAGCAGGGAATGGATTATTATTATTATTATTATTATTATTATTATTATTATTATTATTATTATTATTATTATTATTATTTTAATTTAGTAGTCGCCAATTATTTTTTTGTTGTTTTCTCCCCAATTAAGTAGTGTCCAATTATTTTGTTGAGCTCACTGCTGCCACCCCTGTGCTGACTCAGGAGGGGAGAAGATGAACATACATTGTCCTCTGAAGCATGTGCCATTAGCCGCACTCTTTTTCACACACTGCAGACTCACCATGCAGCCACCCAGAGCTACAGCGTTGGAGGACAATGCACCCCTGGGCAGCTTACAGGCAAGCCTGCAGGTGCCCGGCCAGACCACCGGAGTGAGCCGAGGACACCCTGGCCGACCTAACCCTCCCTCCCCCAGGTGACGTGGGCCAATTGTGCGCTGCCCCCTGGGAGCTCCTGTCCTCGGTCTGCAAAGGAATAGCCTGCACTCGAACAGGCGACTTCCAGATTATAGGGCGCATCCTGCACTCCATGCCTTTATTGGATGCGCCACTCAGGAGCCCCCTGGAATGAATTTTGACAGTGAACTATGGGCTTTCCTTTCTATATAATGCCATGGAAGTGAACCAAAGCTCTTACTAATAATCCTTTATTAACCCAATAGCTTAGTTTTAAAAGCAGTCACCAGGAATTACAATTTCAGGGTACCTGTTATGGAATAGCATAAGAAAAATTACACTTTAAAGAAATCAAGGACTGGAATACACTTGTATGTTCCATGCAGTATTCAGGCAGTTACTGTGAAGCATTACATTATTGTCATTATTATTTACAGCAAGAGAACCCATTGAGACTCATATAGTTTGTGGATTGTGCAGACAATGTGCTACTTGTAGCCACTACACTCAACTTCTATGATTCATACAGTATGCCCCCTCTTTTTCTACTCTGTTGCTTACTTTTCATGACATTTATCTTTTTAAAGGTTTGCATTTATGTACTTTTACCCTATTCTAATTTTCTATCTTATTGATTAATCTATTTCAATTCCTGCTTAGTCATGTGTGATGTAAAGTTCACTAATGTTCCCATGTTTCTCTTACTTTCAAAGATAGTTTCTTTTATATATCGGGTTGTATGGTTGTGATCAGTGTGCATGAATGTTTGTGCACATTAGCTGTGCTTCATTAACAAGATTAATGCTATGTGATTGCCTCTTTTTTTTTTTCTAGATACAAAGCTCTGCTACCCATCGGCCCACTAGATTCAAGAGTGGGGCCCACGATATTAGCTCCAACATGTAATACAGTCCCTTGAACTGAATTTAACAGTATAATACTGTCATAATGCAACTGTCTCTATCAGGTCTGAGCCAGAACATGGATTGTGCAATTCCATTGCTTTTGTCCATGCGAAACATGTACAAATAAAAGCGTTTAACTGCTTCACAATTTGGAATGCAAATGTGGATTGTCTTAACATAAATCCCATATTTAGGCTCTGCAGTTTAGTCTCATTCCAGGTAGTCCTTTCCTTTCATCAACTTTTTTCAGTCCTCTGGAGCTCTGTAGTTTGTTACAGAGCTGTTGTGCTCCACCTACTGGTCAGCACTAGGCTCTGCACCGCATATCTTCCCAGTAAAGGTGTGTTTCTGCAAGTGCAGAAATTACAAACTAATACTAAGCACATACAAAATAAAATATGACCTCTTCAGCTTGTACACCCTGCCAGAATATGTGTTGTACAGTTTGGTTTCTACAGTTTCTATAAGAAAGCACTATGCTGGGTCAGTCTGGACTAATCGGATTCAGATTAGCCAGTCTACTGTACTGCATCTTAAATAATTGTAATGTCTCTTTTTTTGTTTTTTTACAGCTGTAAACCACAAAAAAAGAAATCCACTCTTAATTAAAATACAGAACAGAAAAAAAACACATCATTAAATGTGAATACAGTAGTATTCTTACAATATTTTAAATGGAATATACTGTGCATGACCGTGTATGTAATAAAATAGGAATAAGGGTTAGGAAACAGAGTATACAGATTGTTACTTTTAGACTTGCCTTAAGGATCAGGATCACACATTAACCCTTTTACAGTACTGTACTATAAGATGACCAGTTCCATAGGAGGGAACGATGTGACTGCCCACAAATGAGTGCCTACTGTGAACAAATGACATTAGATTTAATGGGGTAGCATTTACGAAAGACTTGAAAAAATGTATATGTTTTTTGGTTGCTAAATTGATTGTGTGATAGGACACCAATGTAAACAAATTGATTTAATGACAACACCTGACCAAAAAGGTCTACATCAACAGGCCTCAGGCTAGCAGAAAAAATATATTAACCTAAAAGTCACCCCTTAAGAAATGTTGTGGTAGCCTGTGGCAAAGTGATTAACAGTTTACAAGTGAAGGTGATCAGGAAATAGACAGACAGTTACAATCCAGGTGCAATGTTGTTTAATGGGTTTGTAAATCCAGTGCTGGCAAAATAAAAAGTAAACAATAAATGAAGCTAAGTAAGTTTCCTTAAAGATAATGGAACAAATATAGCTACAGAAAAGAAAACTCTTTCAAGGATTTAACAGCAACACAAAATGAGACCCGACATGTTAAAAAAATACCTCCATCTAAATTAATTGCTATAAATAATATATATATATATATATATATATATATATATATATATATATATATATATATATATATATATATATAATCTTTGTTAATGTATACGGAACTCTTTCAGAGTTGTCATTGGCCTCTTGGTAGCTTCTCTGACCAATACCCTTCTTACCCGGCTGATTAGTTTGGGAGGACAGTCTGCTCTAAGCAGATTCTGGGTGGTGCCATATACCTTCCACTTCTTAATGATCGACTTGACTGTGCTCCAAGGGATATTCAATGTCTTTGAAATATTTTTATACCCCTCCCCTGATCTGTGTCTTTCCACAACTTTATCCCGGAGTTGTTTTGAAAGCTTCTTGATCTTCATGGTAGTATCTTTGCTTTGAATGCACTACCCAACTGTGCAACCTTACAGAAACAGGTGTACTTAATCTGAAATCATGTGAAACACTTTTATTGCACACAGATGGATTCCATTTAACTTATTGTGTGAATTCTGAAGGCAATTGGTTGCACCTGAGCTTATTTAGGAGTGTCATAGCAAAGGGGGTGAATACTTATCTAATGAAGACTTTTCAGGTTTTTATTTTTAATTGATCCCCCCTCCCACCCCCCCCCCCCCCCATTTTGCCAAACATTTAAAGTATAGGTTGTGTAAATCAAAGGAAAAAAATCCCATTTAAATGCATCAATATTTCAGGTTGTAACACAACAAACTGTGAAAACGTCTGGGGGGGGGGGGGGGGGGGGGTGAATACTTCCTATAGGCACTGTATGTGTGAAATGTTTGAGGGATTCATGTGTACGTATGTCCACTATGAATTTAATAAGCCATATAGTACTTCACTACATAATTCAATTTGAATAGATGATGTATCAATATATAATATGTCTCACATTCTCTATGCAATCCTACATAATTTACATTGCTACTATCTTCTTATTGCAACAGGCTCTTTATTCAATGTAACAAATTAATTCTATTCATTGAATATTTAAACAGAGAACATTACATATTCCTTGCTGTTCTATCATTTTTGTTCTAAAAAAAATAAATAAAAAAAAAAACAATAAAAACCGAGTAGCTTGCAGCAATGTAATTACATAAGAACCATTACTTATACAGCATCCAATGGACATGTAATGAAAACTGAGTTATTGTCTATTGATTCTGTCTAAATAGTGCAGGTAGAAATGGATCATTTATTTTACACAGATCTCAGATGAATTTCACAAGTTGTGAAATCCAGGAAGACCTCATTGTAATATTCAGTAGAGATGAGGATCTTTTATTCTCTACTCTATTCTCCTGTCCTCCCTTGCTGACCTCAGTCCTGAGACCCCTCCTGTTTTTTCTCTACACATGCTCCCTGGGTCTCCTCATCTCCTGCTGTGGCTTCTCGTATTATTTCTATGCTGATGATGCCCAGCTCTTCCTCTCCTTACCCCCCTCTGACTCCAAATTTTCCTCCCGTCCCTCTACCTCTCTCGACCATCTCCTCTTGGATGCACTCACATCATCTTAAACTCAACCTCCCCCACTTCTAATCTCTCTATCTCTATTCCTTTTGAATCCACCACCCTCTCTCCCTCCACCAAGAACCTTGGTGTCACCCTCGACCCCTCCCTCTCCTACTCTCAGCACATTTCTACTCTGACACACCCCTGTCGCTTCTTCCACAGCAACATTTTCAGAATTCTCCCCTTCCTCACTGACTACTCCACACAGCTCCTATTTCAGGCCCTGGTACTGTCCCGCCTTGACTACCGCAACTCCCTGTCTGCTATCATTCCACTCCAGCTCATTCAAAACTTTTGTACTCACCTAGCGCCATCTCAACCTTTCTGCTCCCTCCTATCTCCAGACTACTGTTTCTCCCTACACCCCCTCTCGTCCCCTCCACCACCGTCAGATTAGCTGTACTGTTTTATGCTGTAAAATACCTGGAGCATAACTAACAGTGATAGGCTATAGTATAAATATAAAGGTGAAAACTGAAAAGTTAGACACTTCTTCATATTTTAAAAAAATAAAGACTGTGTTATAAATTAAGTCATTTTTTACAGCCTTTACACATTTCTATTGACAAATGTAAGCTGCGATCAAGGTCCATGAAAAGTGCCTGTATTAATAAAATACAAATACCTAAATAAATTGTTGACTCTAGGTAATAAGTAAGTGGAGGAGAGGACCCCCACCCCCAAAACAGTACAGACACTCCGGTCCCACTACACCCTGGTAGCCCGTGGTCTACTGTATATCCTGTACAGAATGAGTCCAATCAGTCATTTACTCTCCTTTAGAGGTACTTATAACATTGTTTTTGACAGGGCATGCTCTACTGTAAATTAGAGTATACAGTTGATCAAATGCACAGAGATCTGAGGAAATTAATAAAGCTGTGCAACTTTGTGTACTGCCTACATCATTATAAATGCATCATTTGAAAGGGTGGTCTTGTTACAATAGTTTTACAAAATGCCAATAAGCTCTAACCAGGGTTCAACCATTTGCCAACTGCATACAATGCTGCTATTTGATTAACCTTTCACAGTATCATATAAACCATGTCTTTTCAATACAGCATTTCAGACATCTCTAAAGTGACACTGTACAGGCAGAATGAGCCTACAGGCTTCATACATTTTAATAAATATAGCATCTGTTTCCTGAAAAAATATAAAGCCCATAATTCATACCTGTGTGTGCGGTGGCTCACTGAGGCCATCAAAAATGTAATTTATCCCAGAATCTCAAGAAAACGGAAGTCATTATTACAACTTGTGCTGTTGAAATCCTAAGATAAATGATCTTATGCTCTCAACATAATGATTTTTTTTTTTCTTGATGGCCTCAATGTGTTAAATAATACATTCCAAATTATGTATTTTTCTAAGAGAATATTTTCTTCTTGAACATTCACAAATTCAGAGTTATGCCACACAGCTAGTGCATATTCAAATGTAAAACAATATGAAATACATTACTTCAAATTATGAAGTATGAAATATAATTGTATTTATTGATTTTTTTCCCCCATATAAATCTAAAATTATTTTTCATCTCTGTTACTAAGAATTACAGAAAAATTGGCAAATATACTGTGGTATTTATTTAGTCAGAGAACAGAACAAAGAAAACTCCGAGGCAAGCAGTAACACTATTCAAAAGCCATCTGATAAATCACCACGCAAGTCTCACTCAGCATGTAATATACTGTATATGCAGCAGCGGCTTCTTAAGCTAAATATCACCTTATAAAACTGACTAGCGAGTATGCAATTTTTTAAATTCGACACAACAGATACATCTCACCACTACCTTCCCATTTCAGAAACATATTTAAAACAAAATTAAAATCTCTCCTGCTATCTGCTGACACAGCCGTTAGGCTTTTAAACAAGGTCGGGTTCGGCATAGAATTCTGTTGTGCTCGCCGCGGATGGGAAGCACTGCAGCACTGCGCAAACTGACACAGAAGTCGTTTAGTCCACATCTCATCTAATCCTGATTTACAAGGGAAATTAGTTTTACCAGTACCGTTTTGATACAACTGTGAACAAGGGTATCCCAGTACTGTTTTTGAGGAGTGTTTATAAACATTCTATGAGGTTCAACAGTGCTTTGAAAAAATGAGCATGCACTCCAAAATTCTCTTAATCAGTTAAAAACGTCCTGATAACAGAATAAATCATAATGCACTTTTTAAAAAAGCACTTAATAAGTCAGCCATCAAAACATAACTTTTGTGAACTATATGTAAAATTACAACTGTTTCATTAAGTCTGTGTTTTTCAGTAATTAATAAAAAAATCTATATTTAAGATTTTCTTCTGAAACAAAAGTTAATCAGAAAACTTTTTATGGCAAAGGCCCAACTAAGATTTTATTTTTTAATAATACTGCACAAGCTTTGTCCTATAATATTGTGCAGTCTTGCAACAGGATCATGTTAGAGATTTCTATATGTCACAAATCTAAGAAAAATAAGCCAAACCTTCAACTTTCATGATTACAGAGGGAACACAAATTATTAATTTAAATAAAAAAAATAAGAACATTTTTAACATCTTTCAAGATCAGATATCCAAAGATACATTTTGAATGAAGTCTTGGGTTTTCTTCTGAGAGCAGGAAAAATTAGTCTCATATATTTTTAAAGGAACAGCATGTATTGATTGGAATGATGGACTGTGCTTGGCAGAGCCAACATATTTGAAGCTCAAGTAAATTCCATTAGATCTCTTACACCTACAGTGGAACAACTACCACGGCACATAAATCATTTACACATCCTAGAATCAATAGAAAAATCACTCGGCATTGCAACACTTTGAACTCTTTGAGTTCATTCAGTTCTACTCTGTCTGAATTTTAACAGCTTTACCAGCTTGGCAGCAAAGTTTTTTTTTTTTTTTTTTTTTTTTCTGCAACCATACAGTACATTTTTTCAGAATGTTTTTTTTTTTTTTTATTTCATATGATTTGAAATTTACAATAAATGTGTAATCCCACAGTATTTGTCTGTCCACAGCAACTCTGCAACAATATAACACTTAAAATAAAAAGTGAACTAAAAGCCTATCCTACCAGTATATAGAAATACTAAAAGAAACATAATAAATTCACCCCATACAATACCTTGTGTTCATGAAAATATTTGCTGTAATCGAAGCATCTATAATTAAAATGTACCTCATTGCCAATAAACTATTACAAGACCTCATATCCCCAGTGGTGTTTACATATTAGAACACCAGGGATATGATATAAACCATAATCTGATTCCGATTTCCTGCAAATAATATGTGTGGAATGTACTCAGCTACATTGCTGAGTTGATTATACGAATAAAAATATAATTTTTAAAACAAGATCGTTCTTAGATAGGAATAGCACAAGAAACAGCAATAATAAATGTAACAAGTTTATAAACACCACAGTTTTATTGAGCAGAGCTTGAGGCTTGCCTTCCTTTGTCTGGATGTTGACATTTCTATTCGGTATCAAGAGCACACACTCTGTTGAGTACACTAGCCGTATTATTTTGCTGACTTCCCCAAAAGATTTCATGCATACACAGTTGGCTTTGCTGAAAAGGAACTTGGAGAACTACAGTAGCACGCTACAGCCTGTATGCTACACAGCTTGATAAATTATCAAGGGCCCATGTTCTAACTTACTGAATAAAAAATTGTCAAACATCCTATGTCATTTACTTATCAAGGTCATTTTGAAAAGTCTCTGCCTATAGCACTAAAGTTTTTTTAGGCTGGATTCACACTGGGTCTGTTTCAAACAGACTTGGTCTGGTCCGTTTCCTTGGAAACAATGTATTGTATCTGCGGATGCAGGTGGACAGGCTTTGTCTGAGGCGGCATTGCGCTCCGGAACTGTTAGCTTGCGGGTCTTGATTGCTTGCACTGGATCAGGCAGTCTGCACGAGGGTCACCAGGTGCTGTTCCCGTGAACCCCATGCGGCTGTAGAGGACTCTGATTGGGTGAGGAATGTGATAATCTTTTACATTGCTGTTAGTTAAAGGTCAGTGGGCGCTGATTAGTCAAAGCCTCATGTACTTGTAACTTTGTGTTTTCTGAGATTGGGTCTGAGTGGTTATAATAGAGGATTGCATCAGGTGTGTGTGGATTCACAGAGTAGAGAATTGTGTGCTGTGTGTTGTGTTACTAGCTGCGAACCTGTTGCTTGCAAATAAAGAGCCTGCCAGCTATTAAACTGTGCTCTGTTGTCCAGCCTGCCTTCTTTTTTCGGTGGCAATTTCATCCATTGCTACATTGGTGATCAGAAGTGGGATGGATCGAACACCACGGAAAGTAAAGCAGCCAGTGAAAGGTGCCACCTGACACACCGTCACTGTCTGGGTGGAGATTGGCAGCAAGAGAGGGCGTCTCCTGAGACTGGCTGCTAGGGGGAGTTGCTGAGCAGGAGACAGAGAGCAGGATCAGAGCAGGTGCTGTAGAGGGAGAGACCGCCGGCAAGCAGGAAGACCCAAGTGGTTGGCAGAAAACAAGTGGGAAGTTGAGAGAACAACCAGGTGGAATAAAGATCCCAGGATTCGATGGCACCAGCAACTGGGAAGCGTTTGCGGTGCAGCTGGAGACACTTGTCAAACTGCATTGCTAGAGCGAGGCAGAGAAGGCGAGCTGACTGAACAGGACGCTGAGTGGCGATGCACAGCTGGTCCTGTTAAACCTTCATCTCGACAGCCTGGGATAATACACGGCTCTGAGCGAGTATCTCATGCGCAGGTTGAGACTGCGACACCCCGTGCGGCCAAAGGAGAGCCTGGCCAGTCTTGTGTCGGAGCTGGAGAGGGAGAGCCGGTTGTTGTACACAGAGTCTTCCCCCGCTGAACAAGGAGAACAAGCCAGGCTACAATTCATAGAGGCACTCGGGACCAGAGAGCCCTGAGACCTTGCAGGTTGAACTCCTATTGTCACAAGAGTGGGAGGAGGTGATGACGGAGGAGGAATCAGCAAGGAGCCGACCCACAGTGCTCTGAAGCCCAGCTCAGCGAAGGGGAACTGAACAGTGGCGTGTCTACACCTCCCTGGTGCCCCGCAAGCAACAACAACCTGAGGACAACTGTGAGAGACGTTTGCCAGATCCCCGTGTCGAACGAAGGGATCCCCTGCACAGCGCTGGTGGGCGCCGAGTTGAACGTGACACTGGTTCAGCCTGATATCTACCAGCAAATCTCCAGGAGTGCAGATAATAGCTTATTTCAGCCGGTCCCTGACCAAGGCAGAGCCGCGGTATTGAATTGCCCAACAGGAGTTGCTTGCAGTAGTGGCAGTGGCCCATTATCTATGTAGAGTGCCCATCCATGTCCACACGGATCATGCTGTGTTGCAGTGGCTGCTGGCATTTCGGGAATCAGTGGAGCAGGTGGTGCACTGTATTGAACAGCTACAGCCCTAGAAGTATGGAATCTAGCACAGAGCCGGGACTCATCACAACAACGCGGACATGCTGTCCTGTCACCCATGCACTGAGAAGGGCTGTAGCCATTGGCACAAGTGGGAGATCCAGGAGGAAGAGCTGGTTGAGATCGAACAGAGAGGGGGTAGGTACCGAGAATGGCACCAGAGCTTGGCGAACCGTATCGAGTGGGACCAAACCCCAAACGGACCCAGTATGAACGCAGCCTTAAGCTCTCAATCCGTTTTGTTAGCTAAAGATCAATGATCAGCAGAATAACTATAAAGGAACTAGTCCACGTTCAAAATTCTTAACTAAAATAAACAATCTGAATGAAGCTTTCGCACAAGAAAGCTTAGCTGTTTCACATCAAATGCACTGTTTATTTTGCACCAGCACTGTGTGTTTATGGGAAAATCCACCACCATTCATGCTAATTTATAAGAGAAGTTGAGGAGGTAAACACACCTTTTAAGGGTGCAAAAAACTAAACAAACACAGCATTGTGAATCTTGAGCTGCTTGTGAGCCCTCAAAATGGTTTTAAATACTATTAATTCAAAATAATAAACCACCAGCTATTTTATTTATTTATTTATTTATAATTTACTGAGGTAAGGAAATACACTGCAAACAAAAAAAAAACATGTAGTTCCAAATGTTACTTTCCTTTATTATGTCATAATGTTTGCAGTCATTCTCAGTGGTTCTGTGTTCTGTTGTGTTTTCATCATTTTTCTCAAAATCTGCTTTAACTTTAATTGAGTTTCTTTGATCTTTTCTCAGTCTTCTTTGTTCCATTCAAGACCATGTGACTTTTCAGTTTACTTTGTTTATATAAATGCAGGGTAGATGGAGCTGCCAGGCAAGCACACAGCAATTCACAGACAGGTAAAGTCAGATTTAAAGGGGAATTACAGTTCATCAGTACCGGATAAATAAAACCACAAAATAGTAAAGGAAATGTTAACAAATAAATTACAACTGAAGCTACTGTACTTGGTCTTTTAATTTTATTTACATGATCAAATTAAATCAGTATAATGCTAACAACATTGTAGTAGCAAAAGTAAAGCAAAACCATAACCATATATGTGGGTAAAACACAAGGGCAACCAAGAATGTATAACTAATATAATAGCCATCTGTAACCCATTTAAGTTGCAACTGGGACATACAGTACCAGCCTTTGCACTGTATATGTTTGGATTTATACTGTTACATGAGTGGGCTACACACCGTGTGTGTGTAATCAGGGAAGTGGTAAGCTTGCCTCAGCCAGGATTGATTGAAGTCCGGATAGGCAGGGACACGAAAGCCCACATCAACGTGGACAGAGCTGACAGTTGAGTCAGACAAGCTGCTGTGTCAATGCACAAGACATTTATTTTATTTTTTTTTGGTGTGGACCAGGCTGACACAGGCCAGAAATAATCGTCCCAATATTGCAAATTGTGTGTGTCTCCTTCCTTCATTTTCCATAGTACGCTACAATATTAATTTGGCAATTGTAAATCATTTCAAGAACAAAAAATGCTAACGTTTGTTATAAGGAGAAACACAAATAACGCAGTCGCCAATTACGGACCTTGACTGTGTTATCGCAGCGTTGCACTGTAATGCAGTGAAATGTTAACTTATTTTACACATACACACTACTTAACTATTTAACAAAGAGGATCACTTTATCCGTCATACAACTGACTAAGAAAGATTTTTTTTTTTATTCAAATAAATAATTTGTGCTTTAAACCTACTTTGTTACTTATCTGTACAGTGTCAGCTTCACTATATCCCTCACAAGTTTCTTATTTATTGTATGTTCAATAGCTTCCCTGCAGTGTCGTTTGTTCTTTGAAAAGTTCTGCTTTGAGGAGGTTTGTTTGGATCACAAAGGCAAACCATTGTCCTGTCTTCAAAATCGCTTAGATGAAAATGATAATGAGGCCATTCCCTTGGCAGTAGTGCAGGTGTAAAAACTCCTTCAATATGCTTAAAGTGCTGCATGGGGATTTCATCTACAAACGAAGTCTTTTGAACCAAATTCAGCCTATTTATATGGGGAAAAAAATGTAAGCAAATTTGATTGAAACAGCATCAGATTTAAGAGTACATAATGACCTTTTTATTTTGTTGTGTTACATGTTCCCACATGTTGCTATAACTGTTTATGTAAGGTGTGTGTATTGTTTTATTTTTATTTATTTATTACATTTTGACCACTTTTTTAAACTTTTAAATTGCATTCCCTGCCTCAAGATGGCTTCCCATGTACCTGCATGGACCTCTAGAGAACTACATTTCCCATCATCCTCCTGCTCACTGGTAAATCCATCTCAGTTACATATGTGAGCAGGAAAATGATGGGAAATGTAGTTCTGAGAGGTGCATGCAGGTAGATGTGAAGCTATATTGAGGCAGGGAATGCAATTTAAAAGTTTAAAAAAGTGGTCAAAATGTAAAAATAATAAATAATGAAAACAATACACACACCTTACGTAAACAGTTATAGTAAAACGTGGGAACATGTAACGCAATAAAATAAAAGGTCCTTATGTACCCTTTAATGTGTGGCCAAATTCCAGACATTTCTAGCTATAAAATTGCAACAAAAACATCATCAACAACAATCGCATACATACAGGAGGGGCAACTGCCCTCTGCCTTCACTACAATGTTCAAAAACAGACACAAAGAAAGGATAACTCATAAGGTTCTTGCCAGCATTAGACTACTAGGTTGCTTTGGATGTTATCTGGAGAAATGATATCAAACTTTACTTGCTTGGGATGTTTTTTGTTAAGCATCGTGAAAGAAGGCTTGTGGTTCGTATTTGCAGTACACCAAGTCCTTGTTTTTTTCATTTGGCACATGCAGCAAACCTAGTGTAGCACAGCATAGCACTTTGTACTTTATCATTCATGCTTTTCTGCTGTTCCCAAAAAATATGTTTGTTCTTTTTTGTGTGTTTTATAGTATCTGGCAAACCTTAAAAAAACATATTATTAGGTAATATTTTTACAGCTTAGTCTTTTATCTGTGTGGTCTTTCTGATATATGTTGCACAATTCTTCAATATTTCATATAAAATCTTGTGACAGGGCTAGGAACCCTGCACAAGAAAAGGGGGCAGGCAAAGGCTTGCTGTTGAAATGTGTTGCGTATTGTTTATTATTTAAAGAAAATGTTTGTTTAATTTAGAGCGGGGTACCCCCAACCCTGTCTATATTTACAGGACGGCAAAGCCGTAATGTTTGTTATTTTTTAGAAGCATGGATCGAGAAGCCGCATACACACAAAAACCTTGTGCAGAAGGTGACCATCTCCCAAGTTAATTCTTTCATTGATTAATTGCTGCTAATCGGAAGATGGTCACCTGTATAAAAGCCTGCAGCTTTCTGCGTTGAGTGTGGAGGTTTGGAAGGAGAAACTGGTGTGAGAGAGACAGAGGAGAAAAACTAAACAAAGTAAGAAACCTGGATTAACATGCATGTAGAAGGATCAGTAAAGGCAATTGCTCAGCCTGACCTTTGAGTTCTTTTGTGTTCGAGACTTTGTTTTTCTTTGACTATTTAGTTTGCTGTGTGAGCAGTGTTTTCTGTTCAAACTGTTTATTTTTTGTGTTTTAAATAAACAGGGCGGCGCCGCGCCATCGCACCGCAGTACTGCCTTGTTAGTTTATGTTCCTGCATCTGGCCTGACGTCATTCATGTCGCAAATCCACATTCCCAAAATGCAATACAATGTGTGTGTATCTTTTATAGTATATACTAGTGCATCGGGGCTTTGTGTGGTTGGAACTGTAAAATTATTTTAATATACAGTAGTCTTTAAGAAAATGGAATCGTGCTGGAGTTAAATTACCATTATGGATGTATTGTCATGGTCAGTCTGTGAACACCAATGGAAAATTGTATGTACGTTCATAGTGGGGTCTGCATTTAGGGTAACCTTAACTGCTTTCTTTTAACTACTGTATACAGAACAGTCCAGTCACAGTTCAGGAACTCAGCTCAGGACTTGTCAACCACAAGACATAGCACAGGCAATTGAATAACAATTAAAAGCTGTAGTAAGTCTAATTGTCTGTCGCCATCTGTGGCAGAGTGGAAGCCCTACTAGTGTAATTTGTGTGTGTGTGTGTGGGGAATATTGGGGTGGCAGGGAGGGAATATTGGGGTGCCAGGGAGGGGTTAAATTCCTCCCTGCCAGAACACATATGGGAATGTGGCTAGAGACATAATGGAATACTTGATGATTAATTAGGCTCTAGCCGCTGGCGTATAAAAAGGGCAAATCAGTGGTGTTAAGATTGGTGAAGAAGTGCTGTGTGTGCTGTAGGGCAAAGGTACAGTAGTGTTTTGTGTGAACCTTTTGTTTTGGCCTTTGTGCCTGTTAATTTGTTTGTTTGTTAGTGTTTTTTTTTGTTTTGTTTTGTTATTAAAAGCGCACAATACCACTTAAACTGCAGCGTCTTGTGTCTGAGTCTCTCCCTGACGGTAAGAAGCCTTGCCAGTGACGCTACCCTGTGACACCATCATATATCAGCTTCTAAGTGTGTATTCCATTTTGTAAATAGTAATTCCGGTAATGGAGCAGTTCCTTACCAAGAAAAAATTAACTGACTTGACAATGTTGAATCAAGTTACAGGTTTCTATTTAAGTTCTAAATTTCAAACCCAAGTCAGTCAAAGTATCCTAAAAATGTAACAATACAATGTGAAAATTAAATATGGTCATAAAGCAGATGATTCAGTGGGAGTCTTTTTTTCCCTCTCATGAACCAGACAAAGTCTTGGCTTCTGTTCCTCTTTCAACGAGTCGAAACACTACAATAGCAGGAAACATTCATTTTCAACTGCAGTAAACACAAGTTGCATTTTCTAACTTCAAAGCCAACTTTATGAAACATACAATACCAGTAAGGTGAGCATGACTGGAAATACATTCAAATGGTAATAATAAAATCAATATGCCACTTGGGCTACCATGTATTTATTTGCTGGAATGCTAATATTTTATGAGTAAGGTCCGTATTTTCAATTGTGGCATGCACCATTTCTTCTGAAAGGAGAATAAAACTAGGGCTGTCAAGCAATTAAAAAATGTATCATGAGTAATCTCATAATTATAATTTTTAATCTTAGTTAATCTTAGTTTTAATCTTCTGACAGTCCCTAAAATTCGTTTGAAGTTATAATGCCCCTCGTCTGGAATTTGCTCCCAATTCATATCAGGAATGCTAGCACAATTGAATCTTTTAAAACGTGTTTGACACAGGCTTTTTTATATTTGTTTTGTAAAGCACCCTGGAATGCTTGCATCATATTGTGAAATTTGTATTATTATTATTATTATTATTATTATTATTATTATTATTATTATTATTATTATTATTATTATTATTATTATCTTAATAAAAAAAAATCCAGCATTAGGTCGTATTTTTTTTTTATTTTTTTTTTTATCCATACAGAAATACATGGGAGGCTCCAGTCTTGATGTACCTCCGAGGTCGTAAACGACAACTGTTAACAAACAATGTGGACGATTTAGTTTTACCTGCTCAAATTAACGAGTTGCATTACGTAAAGTCTAATATGATGTATAAAAGAGTTTCAAAGTAAATTTTCCCATAGAAAATGACTACAAAAATAACGACAAATTATATATATATATATATATATATATATATATATATATATATATATATATAGATATATATATATATATATAATGTGTGTCACTATAGAGCCTATGAGTTATTAGTCTATGTACAGTCAACACAAATGACAAGAAGATAATTTACTTGTGTAGTTAAAGGTAAGATATACATTGTTTACCTACGTGAACGGGCAGTGTGTACTAAAGGTTGAGACAGTGGTCAAAAGACTAAGTTTAACTCTGTCACCAGTTTTCTGATTCAAAGCCCCCATCTCTTCAATGTTGCATTTTTATTATTTGTTTATTTAGCAGATGCCTTTATATCCAAGGCGACTTACAGAGACTAGGGTGTGTGAACTATGCATCAGCTGCAGAGTCACAACAACGTCTCACCCGAAAGACGGAGCACAAGGAAGTTAAGTGCCTTGCTCAGGGTCACGCAGTGAGTCAGTGGCTGAGCCGGGGATATTTGAACCGGGGACTTCCTAGTTACAAGCTTTTTTCCTTGACCACTGGACCACACAACCTCCTAATTTAGTTGATTATCCGTACAACCCAAAAACAAAGTGAACGAGACAAACTACAGTAAAGTAAAAGTTAATCATTAAACTGTTTTAGACACTGATGCATTTTTGTTTTAAATCTGTAATCTTTAGTTAATTTTGTGCATTTTCATTTGCAAGTGAACTGTGACCTTAGGGCCTTATCGAGCACTATGTTCTGCAATTTTGAATACTGACTTTTTACTCTCTTCTAATTCTGGAACCTGTTTTTTTTTTTCTAATGTTTTGCTAAATTGCATTGCCTTTTACGTTTTTCCCAGTTCTATGCATGGGTAACATTTTGATTTAATTTTGCTGTTGGGTCGTTAATGGGGAATTTTACATAGTGCTACAATACGTATTGGATTTAAAAGTACAGTATGTACTGGATAACAGTTTAAATGTCGTCTCTTTTGGCAATTGATATTTTCAGAATCATATAATTTTGAATTAAAATCTTCTGTTGAAAATATAGTACTGTACCAACAAAACCAACTACTGTACATCTACATGAAAGCCTTTTTTTAAAAGTCCTTTGTATAATGTATAGTTATTATATATATATATATATATATATATATATATATATATATATATATATATATATATATATATATATATATATATATATATATATATATATATATATATATATATATATATATATATATATATATATATCATACTTGATTCATGGTCTTGCAGGGATCCTGAATTTCTAAAAGTGCAAGTGTACTGTCGAAACTGACCGGTTTCATTTGTTGTTGTGTTGCTGCTAGAAAGTGTATTTTCAGAAGTGTGTTTAGTACGCAGTTGGTACTTCACATTAGATTAAGCCTATGTTTGTGATACTAGAAGTTTCAATTTGACAGTAAATACGTCAAAGTTTTTTTTTAAATAAACATCCCATTCACAAGTTCTTCACTTTCAGTACTTTTACAAATTAATATGTTAATCGCAGAAGTTAACTGTGATTAATTGGCAGCCCTAAAACAAACATCTGCTAATGTTTCAACATTAGTAAGGAATAGCTTATTCTAAGTATACTTAAAATCCATTCAATTGCATTTTTGTTTATTTGTAGTTTTCTAACTTTTTTGTGTGTTTCTTCCTTCAGAAAAAAAAAAAATACGTGGAAATGACATTGTAATCCCCACGGTATCTACTTAGAAATCATCATGGGTCATTTAAGACAAGGGCACAGTCATTGAGACTTCATCAGATTTAAGCAATCTACAAGTGGAAAGATGTATAGAGGTTTTAATTGACAATGTTATCAAAATTTCCTTGTGCAAACTTTGTGAAAGCGTGCATAAAAACAAGACTCTATAAACTCATGCTCACCACAATTTTACACTTTCACAGTAACTGTGTTTGTCACCCTGTATATCATTCTATATCATTTATTCATAGCTCTTCTCAACAGAACAATTGATAAGCTTCACCTGAGTGGCCAGCTGCAACAACTCACCCACCCAATGGGTTAAAAGTGGAACAGCAAAGGAAGGAAACTACAAATAAAAAAGTAACTGAAAATAACTGTCTGCAAACAACACAGAGGAAAAACCTACAAAATAACTACAACAGTACTTTATATTTTCAGTCTCCTACCTCTCCCAACTTTTATTTTGGAATGCAGCCTTAAGGTTTTAGTACGTACCTCAACCATTAAACAAGACATTTAACCATAGTGGCAGATCTGTGACCTGAAAATGCCTTGAAATCTCTGAGCGCCGCTGCTTGCTCATGAAGAAGACTTGCTCTGCAAAATCCAGCAATCGCGTATCCTGAGTCTACAAGAGTGCAGTTTCTCTTGTTCTTGCTTTCTAGTTTGTCTTTCTTTCAATTATTTATTTCTCTCTCTTCCCCTTGGGCTGCGCTAGTAGTATGGAGCTGTTTTAGATTGCTGCAGTCTGCATGCCTGCTTGCTTAGCTATTTGACTGAATGCCTTGGCTGCACTGACAGACTGAGCAGCTCACAGAGGGCCAGCACCACTGGGGAGGTGTTTGTCAGTCGCCAGAGGCAAGAAGAGACAGACCAATCGGCTTCAAATCTGCCAGGCCCTGCTGGAGTGGACAGCCTTCTGTTTATGCTTCCTCATAGTGACGTCAAAGGGCTTAGTTTTTCCCCAGCATGTGCTTTTAATTTAAAAGAGCTACTATGAGAAGAATGTGCCAGTGATTCAAGGAGACTTCCTCTTGCCCTTAAAGTTGCAGTGTGCAGTGACATTTCCTTCTCAGGAGAACGAGGATTGCATTTCAGTGCTGTGATGTTGGCCTTATTTTTGTGGCAAGGTACATCTAGTGTCCTCTGTTATTAAGATTAATTGGAGAACAAAGCCAAATGGGCTATTTACCAAAATACTGCTTTAGCTCGATTAAGAAAAGATACCGTTCTTTTTTATTATAACTTGACCCAGCCTTGCAATATGTAAATACTGTGGTCCATATTCATAACATGCACTTTCCTACCTGCTAAGTTTTGTAGTTTGTTAAAGGTTAACCTAATAATAATTTAGGATATATATCAAGTGAAAAATAACACTTACAATATTAGAGAAAATAATTATGCAATGCACATTTTTTTTTCTCGTAGTCATTAGCTCATCCTTTTGCAGTGGGAGCTTAGTTGTTGTATTGAATACAGTGCTCCCCTTATATAAGGTGACACCTTATACATTGGAACAAGTTATAAGGTGGTCATGACTCCCATTTGCTCGATAATGCCATTACAATACCACTTGAAAGGCGGAATGCAAATGGCAGTCCTCCTGTTTTTTGCTCTTTTTCTGTTTGTAAAGACCAAACATGTATGCTTTCTTCAAAACTAATAATTTACTTTCATAACTAAAGATTTCACAAAGAAGAAAACACATATCAAAACATGCATAACACATCTTTAGAGGTAAAATGTGTCAAATTAATTTTCGGGCACTTCCAGTTCCCACATCTATTCATCAGCTACTTTTATTAACCTACTGTAACCATCATCTTGTGTTCATATTTAGTTCACTGAACAGGATCAAGGGGTCCATGGAGTAAAACCTTGTGAATTTAAACATGAATTATTTGCTTGTGATTTTAGACAGAGGACAGGATTAACCCTTGGCTTACGGGGAGCCACCCTTGCAGAGGCCTCTAAGGCTGAGAAGCAAGCACTATTTCCACCAAGGGGAACCTAGAGTGAGGGTAGATTTGGCCAGGGGCGACCTCTTGCGGAGAACCTTAATGGCAGAGGACGAGTCCAGTGCAGTTGGGACTCAAAGGTTGGGAAGTGAGCTACACTTGCCCCCAAAAGAGGACCCCCCCCCCCCCCCCCCCCGGCTACCCATAAACGGTGGTTAATGCAAAGAAGTTAGTAAAGTTAGATCTCCAATTAATCATTGGTCTCCTTTCGAGAGAGTTATACCCTACCTTAAAAACGCTACCATAAGAGCTTTCTATGGGGTAATTTATAGTATTAGGTATTAAGGATTCCACGATCTAGACAAGCGGTGGCTTATATATAATCCCTCCCATATCGGAGGACATTTGGTGGTCCTGGCAGAAAGATGACCCCTACTCTGGGCATTCTGTTGCACCGAATATATATTAGGGAGAGAAGAGCGAATGTAAGATCCCACAGCGGTGGAAGACCAGTGCCCCATTTTATTGAGTAGAATTGAGGGTGCCGACCAGCTTTAGAAATGAGAGAGGAAAGATGAGTGGAAAACCAGTTTTGTGTTTTGATAACATGGCTAAGGTTGATGAATCGAGAATCAGGGGGGTTGGAGGGGTTGTGACAGGAAAGATAGTGGGACAGGGAGGAATAAGGGAGAGTTGAATTTGCATAGCTGCACACATTGACCCTGGCAGAGGTGGTCTGTTTTAGAGATGTGAAGAAAGAGAAGAGTGAGAATTGGGGACAAGAGAGAGGTTACAAGAATGTCCAGTGAGGGAAAAACTGGAAGGAGAGGGGACAGTGATTTCAGAACAGCTGAGAAAACCGGAGAAGGCAGAAAGGCAAAGAGGTTCCATGACTAGATCCTTTAAAGGTGAAAAACTCCTTTGGTGGAGGAGTGTGATGAAGTGAAAGAGTAAGAAAGAGGAAGGGCACTCTTTGACCCCCCCCCCCCAAGGAGACAGCAAACTGAAGGGTTAGACGAGAGAGGAGGGGAAGAGATAAAAGACAATGGTGGTATTTAATGTCAGCTATATAAGATTTGAGAGTTCCCAGGGAGAGCTGCAGCTTGCCTTTTGTGTGAATAAGGAACGACAGAATTAAATCCTGGTTAAAGGGTGAAGGGGGGGGGGGGGGAATCTGATTTTGCTTGCAGAAGGTCATGAAGGCAGACCAGCCTGTTGCGTTGGAAAAATGGGTGGATGAAGTGAGGACAGTGACCATATAATTGAGCAGAATCGAGGAAATTGCAAAGGGAAGAATTTAGTTGCATATCAGATCGCTAAGTGGAGGAACATGCAATGGGGAAATATGAGCTGAGGGAACCAGTCGTCTTGAACCAGGAGATCTGTAGATGAGAAACAGCATTGGCAGGGTTATTAGTGATGCCTGGAAGGTGTCGGGCTTGCAAATTAAGTAATTGGTAAATGAAATCCAGTGAGCCAACGGAGGAGTTGCATGGTGAGGGCAAAAGAAGAACGGCCTTTATTAATAATATGTACGGTGGACTGATGTTTTATTTTCTGCCACAATAGGCCTCAAAGATAGGCTGCGATGACAATAGGAAATAGCTTGAGGAGGGCTGTGGATTTATGTTGTGGGGGAAGAAACTAGATTTCCAGAGGCCCAGCACTGGAGAACTGTTTGAGGAACACGCTGCCGAAATCAATGAAGGAAGCGTCAGTATGAAGTAAAAGGTTGTGAGGGCAGAAATAAAGTCATCGTAAAACAGAGAAAGGTCATTCCAGTGCTGCAGGAGGGAGGACCACATCCTGATGTCTCTGCGCTTCTAATGATGTATCGATGTGGGTGCTGAGATTATGGACTGTCATAGAGAGAGCAAGGAGACGAGATATGAAGGTCCTGCCTTGAGGAATGATACAGATGGTGACATTGAAATGTGCCAGGAGTGAAAAGGAGGTCCCACTTTGAAATGTTGTGGTTGATCTGGAAGGATTGAATGAGATGACTGAGAAAAGGTTGTATAAACATGACTTTGAAAGCATCTGAAATGTCTGCTTTGGCTAACCAGGATCTCTGTATGGGTGATTTAATGGAGTGGATAGCATCAGAAATGGTGATAGTGTGAAGAGAAAACTGGTCCAGAGGAATGAGTGAATTGATGCTGCTGATGGAATAAAGGAGAGTGACAGAGAGGTCAATGGTGGGGCACTTCTTGCCTAAAATTTTTCTAGTGGCGACTGATTCGGAATTGGGGAAAGGAAGGGCGGGAAAAAGCCCTTGGAAATTCATTATAAAGCCTGGAAATAAGGTATGTAATACTATTACAATCAGGATGGTTTTGGAAAGCCTCAGATAAGACAGAGATGTTGATGAGGGTAGAAGTGATGAGGAGGATTGATTGACATTTAGAAGTAAAAGTTCAATAATATTGCATCTAATTTGAGGGGTGAGAGTGCCTCTGAACCACTGAAGTGGAAGCGCTGCAAACAAAGATTGACAGTTCAGCAGCGGGGGCGGGTGTGGCTGAATTGGTGGATGTGATGGACATTGTTGGAGTGACTAATGTGGGGGAGCGAGGAATCCTGTTCAAGAAGATCCAGGCGGTCATATGCTGAAGAAACAGCAGCACTGAGAGGTTTGATATCATTAAACATTAGGAGATGCATTTCAGATAAAGAATCTAAAGAAGCAGCAGGATCAGGCAAAACAGCTGCCTGTGGAACTGAATGACAGGCAGCTGAATGAGAGCTTTTGGAGCCTGCATGGCAGAGGAGAAGCATCCTCTGACAAGTCTGGTTTGTTGAACTGAGGCTTGGCTGAAATAGATTGCCAGTACAAAGTAAATAAAGAAATCTTATCACTCACTGCTGGAATTAAATACTTTTTTTTTGTTTTAAAGGAGATTTAAGCAGCTTGGCGCTGGTCCAGTCTTTATAGAAAAAACAAGCTGGAGAATCATCCTGGGGTTGATGGTGTTTAGAGAGGCGGGAGGATTAGAAGCAGCAATAGCCCGAGTGACTGGGAGTGGGAGCGAGCACACTGTGGAGCTTGAGGCAGCAGGTTCAGCCGTGGCAATGGGAGACGAATCCGACTTTGTCGGATAGAGGAGAATCAGTAGGATGAACGAACAAATTTCTTTGACAATTACTTGCCATTGATTTTGAGTTGAATGATGTCCAGTGGAAGGAGAAATGCAGTCATCATCAGATTCTGAAAAGAAAGTGTAGCAGATGAATAACCATTTTATCTCTAAATTGATAATTTTCTAAGGGGATTGAAAAGTAGGGGTCTGTAGAGCTGCACTGAAATATGCAAATGAAAAAGTAAGACAAAGAATAAGGGTGCAAGCCAGGGTTTAAATAGGTTGGTTAATTGATATTGTGGCAGGGCCTGCCCCCTGAACCAAACAAAGGTTGCAGTGAAATCCACCGTTAATAAAAGTCAGTAAAACCAAACATTTCAATTTTTATAAATGTTTTATAAGCAAAACCTCATTAAGACAACATTTAGTAAAATGTCCCTGTGGCAGGCTGGCGAGTGGATAGAGGTCCAGAGACAGACTGCAGTTCAAAAAAATATACTTTTATTATAAATAAACACAAAAATAAAAGAGCACAAGGGCCAAAACAAAGGGATTGAAACACAAAAAGAAAAACAAAAACTTACAAAATAAAGATTTCCAGGCTGGGCAATGCCTTCACTGGATGTAGAACTCAAAAAACCCCACCAACCTGCTTCCTCAGCTCCCTCCTCCCAAATGAGAAGTAGAGGCCTCCTTTTATGTCAGGTAGCTGGGCGCTGGTTGATCGTTAATTAAACTAATCAACTAATCAACCCCAGCCACCTGAACATAATAAACCCAGGCAGGTAGGGGGAAATTAAACAGTACTATTTTAAAAAAAAAACAGTACTATTGCAGTAGATTTTTGTAAGGATTAAACTTTGTTTACAACATAGCATTTCAAATTGAGTGCTTTGAAATAAACACACTCCTGCTGTTATGTCTCATTGATTTGGAGTGTCTCCAGCTTAGCAAAAATATTTCTTCTTCATAAATATGTATTCTTAAAGCCCAGCTCAACCTTGAAAATAGTCATGGTGTTGCCATCACTGTAATATGGTGTTTAATTAATATAAATAGTTTTTACTTGGTATCAATCCATAATGCCAAATCAGTCCAAAGCTTTTCTAACTATGGCTTCTCAATGGTTGTAATTTAGTTACACCCCACTCTGAAATATACACGTCCCAGGTAATCAATCTTCTTGGGACAGCTCAAGGATTTGGCATGACAAAAGCTTTACAAAGTTTCTTCACAAATTCTTTAACACTAGAACCGCCACGGCAGTCATTTTGATGGCTTGAGATTTTCAAAATTAAGTTACTCTGCGTGTGTGAAAATTATGCAGTTGTCCGTTTATGACTTTTATGAAGTACACACATTAAATGCTTTCGCAAAAATAGACGTTATAATCCCACCCACCTAGAACCGCTAAAGCAGTCAATTTGACTGCCTCTTACAATACATGTTTTTATTTTGTACATAACCTACAATATTTTATTTTTTATATAGAAGCCTGTTGTGATCTCTATCCCCACTGAGCTTACCTCTGCACTGCCAGCCGCTTTGCCTGTATCATCTCCTGCAGCAGCTGCATGCGTGCCAGCCATGCCAACTGCTACACCCGCAGCTGTACCAAGGACAGCGTCTCCAGCTGCATCACCAGCACGAGCAGGCATTCAGGAGACTGGAAAGGATGGCACTATTTAGGAAATTATAAATCCTGGTGCTGACTGAAACCTCAGGTCCCTCACCGCAACATTGATAGCAATCGGTGCATTTCATTTGTTGATCGATATGCAAATGCTACACCACATTCAGCGCTGTACTGTAGCAGAGGCACATAGCATACAAAATGAGGATTGGCAAAACAGTTGAAGAAAAGAAAAACTTGCAACCACAGCTGAACGCCAGTACAATTTTGAAACACAATAACTGTGCTACGTTAACTGTTTACAAGTGCAAGCCGAGAAAAAATTTAATTATTTTCAGCTCCCTTCATATGTCAGTTGCCATCGGGACTGTTGACAAGAAAAAAACAGAGCCTGTGGTTCCCTTTCAATTCAAAGACGACCACCAACCAATACTTTTGGGACATGTCTGCCTTAGGTAGGTATTCGCTGAGCATTTTATGTCAGAGCTGCCGATAGGCCATGACGTCCTTGGTCCCACCTGCTGAGGGAATAAGTAATCGCTCCGCGGAGCCCACTTCCTCTTTTGCCTCTTACCTATGGTAAGGTGTCACTTACTAGATCACATTCCAGAGGTTTTCAATGGGGTTCAGATCTAGAGATTGGGCTGGCCATGACAGGGTCTTGATCTGGTGGTCCTCCATCCACACCTTGATTGACCTGGCTGTGTGGCATGAAGTATTGTCCTGCTGGAAAAACCAATCCTCAGAGTTGGGGAACATTGTCAGAGCAGAAGGAAGCAAGTTTTCTTTCAGGACAACCTTGTACTTGGCTTGATTCATGCCAAAGCTGCCCGATTCCAGCCTTGCTGAAGCACCCCCAGATGAGTCCAATTTTCAGCTTCGCCTGACACCTGGTCGTCTAATGGTTAGACGGAGACCTGGAGAGGCCTACAAGCCACAATGTCTCACACTCACTGTGAAATGTGGTGGAGGATCGGTGATGATCTGAGGGTGCTTCAGCAAGGCTGGAATCGGGCAGCTTTGGCATGAATCAAGCCAAGTACAAGGTTGTCCTGGAAGAAAACTTGCTTCCTTCTGCTCCGACAATGTCCCCCAACTCTGAGGATTGTTTTTTCCAGCAGGACAATGCTCCATGCCACACTGCCAGGTCAATCAAGGTGTGGATGGAGGACCACCAGATCAAGACCCTGTCATGGCCAGCCCAATCCAGACCTGGGGGGTATTAGGACCCAGTAGTGGTTACTGGGGTCAGGACCAACTCCAGGTTAATGCAATTAACTAATTAATTATGTTTAAAAGGGTGTGCTTGTGTGTTTCAGTGTGGGTGATAGTAGGAGTTTGGTTGAGAGAGTTGGAGAGTAAGTGGAGTATTGTGAAACTGGAAAACAAACTATTGGAAAGGTATTTGGATTACAATTTGGATTGCGATTTGGTTTTGGTGACGAGGTAACAGGCTTAGCCTGCCTTGTTATTAGTTAGGAATGACATCTGTTTAGATAGTGCCCGAGATTGGGTTATGTTTTTGTTTTGTTTATTTTCTTTTGTATTATATATAATAAACACACGCTACAGCGTTTCCTTGCACACTGTGACTGAAGTGTTTATTTGGAGAAGAAAAACCTGTAAGCAGAGGGCTATCCCCGTCAGTATATATATATATATATATATATATATATTATATCATATGATATATAATATATATATATATATATATATATATATATATATATATATCTCGCTGAGCGGGTGTCGGAGCGAACCCTCCAAAAGGGAAGGTTTGGTGTTGGTCTGTGTGTCCTTAAACTTTCTTATCGCGACTTCGCGTGAAAATTACAAAAATAACAAAACAAAAACAAACACCTAGCTCCTCCGGAGCTCTAACTAAAGGTCCCTGTCTAGCTCGCAGGCCGGCTAAGCCATTTACCTGGCATAAAACAAAATAACCGCACAGGTTAAATACAGCACTTATGTTTTATGACTGCTCGGGAACAGAGCATCCCTTCTACTCAGCAATCCTTTACAGACTGACTTCACCTCTTAAACACCCTGCACCCGGTCCTAATTTACAATGACCCCCAGGTGCAGGGGATAATTAACAATAAACTAATTAAAGAAAAACGTGCATTTGCACATGTTTTTGGCAGGGAGGCTATTAACCCCAAAACATTAGGAACACCTGTTCTTTCCATGAAATAGACTGATGAGGTGAATCCAGGTGAAAGCTATGATCCCTTACTGATGTAACTTGTTAAATCCACTTCAATCAGTGTAGATGAAGGGGAGACAGGTTAAAGAACGATTTTGAAGCCTTGACACAATTGAGACATGGATTGTGTATTTGTGCCATTCAGAGGGTAAATGGGCAAGACAAAAGACTTAAGTGCCTTTGAACAGGGTATGGTAGTAGGTGCCAGGCGCGCCGGTTTGAGTGCGTCAAGAACTGCAACGCTGCTGGGTTTTTCACGCTCAGCAGTTTTCCATGTGTATCAAGGATGGTCCACCACCCAAAGGACATCCAGCCAACTGCAGGCCAGTGGTGGAAAATGGCTCATTGATGAAAGAGGCCAAAGGAGGCTGACACAAATTGTGCAGAGCAACAGACGGGCTACAGTTAACTGACAGTCCAGTACAACATTGGTGTCGAAAGACCAATAAAAGAATGCACAACTCATTGTACCTTGACACGAATGGGGTATTGCAGCCGACGACCTAACTTCCACTTCTTTCAGCAAAACACAAGAAACTGTGGTTGCAGTGGGCTAAGGAACAAAAACACTGGACACTGGGGGATTGGAAAAACATTGCCTGGTCTGATGAATCCTGGTTCTTGCTGTTTCACGCTGATGGGAGGACTATGGTATGGAGAGAACCACATGAGTTCATGCATCCATCATGCCGCGTGTCAACATTGCAGGCTGGTGTTGGTGGTGTGATGGTGTGGAGTGTGTTTTCATGGCACACATTGGGCCCCTTGATAAAAGTAGAGCACCGTTTGAATGCCACAGGATATCTGAACATCATTGCCAATCAGGCGCATCCCTTTATGGCAGCAGTGTATCCATCTGCTAATGGATTTTTTCAGCAGGATAATGTCCCATGCCACAAGGCTAAGATTGTCCAAGAATGGTTCCACGAACATGACAGTGAATTCAATTTACTGCAGTGGCCTGCCCAGTCACCAGATCTCAATCCAATTGAGCATCTGTGGGATGAGATGGAACAAGTTATTCAGAGTAGAGATCCACTACCAGCCAACTTGAGACAACTGTGGGAAGCATTGGAGTCAGCATTGGCCAGCATCCCTGTGGAATGCTTTCGACACCTTTTAGAGTCCATGCCCCGATGAATTGAGGCTGTTCTGAGGGCAAAAGGGGGTGCAACTCAATACTAGGAAGGTGTTCTTAATATTTTGTACATTCAGTGTGTATATATATATATATATATATATATATATATATATATATATATATATATATATATATATATATATATATATATACTATATATAGTTCGCTGCCCCGGTCCCCAGTGGCGGACCTCTGCCCGCTGCTGCAGCCGCCTGTACCCCGGTCGTCGCTGCAGTCGACCCAGTCATCCCAGTGGGGTCCCGTGTTGCCGGTTCTCAGTCCCTCCCAGGAAGCACCAGAGGGACCAGCCCACCCTCAAGCCCGCCCATGGAAGAGGGTGAAAACTGACTTTTGTGGACTTCAGGGTGGGTGGTCTTTTAAGGGTGGAGGGAAGTGGCCGTTAAATGGCCTGTGTCTTGAAAAGATCCCTGTAATATGGCAGGGAGGGGGTTAAAATTCTCCCTGCCAAAATCCATGTGAGAATGCACATTTGGTGTACTTTAGTTTAATTGTTTAATTATTAGTTATCCCCTGCACCTGGTGTGTATTGTAAATTAGAGCCAGGTGCAGGGTATTTAAAGAAAGCAGCCAGTGTGCTCAAGGCGGCTGTGTAAAGAACCCATCTGGGTAAGTGTGTGCACCTGGACGTAGAAAAACTAAAGTTGTAGTAGTGTTTTATGACAGGTAAACTGTCCTGCATGTTAGTCAGGGACCTGTTACTGTATAGTCAGAGCTCCAAAATGGAGTTAGGTTTGTTTCTGTTTTGTTTATTTTGTATTTTGTGTTTATTAAAAAGTGCGCTTAAGTGCTTATAAAATTCCATTTTCTGGGTCCTGCTTAAAAGGGGCAATGAACATGTGTCCCCGTTTACTTGTACACACTCAACGTCAATATATAATATATATATATATATATATATATATATATATATATTATATATATATATATGCTTCAATGGAAAGATTCCATGCATTGTAAATACAGTTTAGCTAGAGGGATATAATCCCTGATATTGTACCCTTAGAATCTTTGTATCCACATCACAAAAACAAATCAAACAAGATCAACAAACTCTACCAGCTATTAACAAAATTTTGTTTAAAATAAATTTCAATCTTTTTAATAAGATGTCAATTGAGGAATGGCTAAATCAAAACATCCTGGAAAATACGAGCGCCTCTGAGATGTCTACAGTCCAGTGCAGAGAGAAGTACTGACAGACAAACTGAAAAACCTACCAGCAGTACTACTAGTAGTGCTAGACATGGTAACGTTACCCAACAGCGACTTGATTTAATTGAAATAGAAAGAACTGACAAAAAAAATGAAAACAAACAGTTTGAGCAATTAATGTTTTTCAAGACTGGTTAAAGGAAAAGAATAAAAACACAAATTTTGAGGAAAACTCTTGCCAAAGTTTAAATGAATATCTCAGAGAATCGTATGGAACCATCAAAAATAAAGAGGGACAACAGTACGGTATCAGCTGTGTAGAAAGAAAAGTAAACAGATTAGCACACTTTTTCTGTAAATATGTTAGCTACACAGCGTTTGACCTTTTTTTTTACACAGCTGAAGAAGGGCTTTCCTTATGTATGCATGTCTAGAACTTCAAAGTACAGCCTGTGAATTCTATGCAGCTCCAAATTTCTTTCAACCAGTGAGGTTTTTTAGCTTTCTCAATCAAGCTTTTTCATCTCCCTTCTTTTTCCTTCTTTTAATTTTGTTCTGCTTGTTAGATCTACCCGTTTCTCCCTTATTTTGGCTACTGTTCTTTGTTCCTCACCAACAGTGTTTACTGCATCAATGATCCTCTGCAAACTTGCCAAATAGAATAGATTTGTTTCCACCAGCCATTTCAATACTTGTATAATTTTTGTTCTTTAAAAAAAGAATAGCTTTCCTTTGTAACCCTTCCATTGTGTATTTACTAATTGGTCACTGTGCCTTAAAATTGTTTACCGATCGCAAAACAGTGAGCGCAAGTGATGGCGAAGTGCTTTATGAAACACACACAGCGCCGACCTTTGCATCCTCACAAACTCATTGCAAGCACATCACAATCGCAGGACTTTTGTGAAATGTGCCCCTGAAATGCAAAATATAAGTACATATACAAACTATAGATAAATGTTAACTCTTCCAGAAACATGAACACTGAAAACCTAACAAAGTATTTTCATCACAAAATAATAATACATTTACAGTGGCTCTCAAAAGTATTCACCCCCCTTTGGCAGCAATTACAGCCATGAGTCTATTTGGATAAGTCTCTACCAGCTTTGCACATCTGGACACTACTATTTTTGCCCAGTCTTCTTTGCAAAATTGCTCAAGCTCGGTCAAGTTGGATGGGGACCTTTGGTGAACAGCTATTTTCCACTCTTTTCACATATTCTCAATTGGATTGAGGTCCTGGCTTTGACTGGGCCACTCCAGAACATTGACCTTTTTGTTTTTAAGCCACTCCAGTGTGGCTTTGGCTGTATGTTTGGGGTCATTGTCCTGCTGGAAGATGAATCTTTTCCCAAGTCCCAGGTCTCTTACAGACTTCAGCAGGATTTCTCTGTACTTTGCTACATCAATTGTGCCCTCTATCTTCACAAGCTTTCCGGGCCCTGACGCTGAGAAGCATCCCCATAGCATGATGCTGCCACCACCATGCTTCACGGTAGGGATGGTGTTCACAGGATGATGTGCGGTGTTAGGCTTGCGCCAAACATAACGCTTAGCGTTGAGGCCAAAAAGCTCTATTTTGGTCTCATCAGACCATAGTATCTTCCCAGCTCAGCCGTGGAAGACTGTAACTCCTTTAGAGTTGCCATAGGCCTCTTGGTGGCCTCCCTTACTGGTGCCCTTCTCACCCGGATACTACGTTTTTGAGGTTGGCCTGTTCTAGTCAGACTCACAGTTGAGCCATATTCTCTCCATTTCTTAATAATGGACTTTACTGTGCTCCAGGGGATATTCAATGCCTTGGAAATGTTCTTATATCCTACCCCTGATTGGTGCTTTTGAAAAACCTTATTCGCTTTGAATGTTCCTTTGTCTTCATGATGTAGTTTTTGTTAGGAAATGTACTAACCAACTGTGGGACCTCCCAGAGACAAGCATATTTAACCTGAAATCATGTGAAACACCTTAATTGCACACAGGTGGAATCCATTCAACTAATTATGTGACTTCTAAAGACAGTTAGTTGCACCAGAGCTTATTTAGGTGTGTCATAGCAAAGGGGGTGAATACTTATACAATCAATTATTTTCTGTTTTATATATGTAATTAATTAGAACAATTTTTGTAGATTTAATTTTTCACTTTGACATTATGGACTTTTTTGTGTTGATCAGTGGCAGAAACTCCTAATTAAATCCATTTTGATTCCAGGTTGTAACACAATAAAATGTGGGGAAAAGTCCAAGGGAGGTGAATACTTCTGAGAGCCACTGTACAGTGAAATAATTGGTCTTATAAAAAAAGACAAAATAAATAGTGTAGAATATTATAGCTTCTGTCTTAGGCCCTACAGCCCCAGTAAAGTACCATTCAGGTAAATATTTGAGAAGGATAAGTAGTGTTAAGTTAATCTAAACTATCCACTCTACCAGATTTCTTTTTTTGTTATAACATGAGGGAAACTTTTTATATACAAGTAGGAACTTACACAACAGATGTGAAATCTCCTGGGTTTTGAAGGAAATTTCAATATACTCTTAGTTTTACAAACCTATAACTTCATACGGGCCTATGCAATATGTTTATATTAGACATTGGGTACATTTGTGGGAAGAGAACTTGGAGAATTTCAAATATCTTTCCTCCCACCTTGTACTGTATTTATGCTGAATGTTGCTCCTGCTAAAGCTAAGCGTTATTTATTTATTTATTTATTTAAGTAACAAACATATTTAATCGAAAGCATAAACCGGATCTGCAATAATTTATTATTACAAATTCAATAGCCTTTAAACATTGTACATAGCAACATAACTACCACAATGCATGTACATTCAGTATGTGTAAAAATACTTATTGATTTGCTTTATGCAGCAGTATGTCATATAAGTATCTACACAACACATAAAGGCACCTGCCAAAGCATCTTGTTGAGCTGCTGGGATTTTTCTTACTCCTGTTTTGTTATTCTCACCACAGTGATTTTGTTCCTCTTTAATTTCAGTTGGGTTGAAGCAACTAATCTTTTCTAGGTCATGTCTGCATCAATCATCAAATGTATAATATCAAGCAATAGTGTTCTTCGGATATGGGGCTACACATGATATCCCTTCAGTGTAGGACCTCTTTCACACCATTATGTTTTTAATACTTTTCCACTACCAGGCTTTCCTTTCAAGTGAAGGGTTTTTCTATCTTCAGAAGTGAGGATTGACTTTTAAGGGTTTGTTTCTTTTAATCTCACCACCAGCAGAGGAAGATTGATTGCTGTTTCTGCCTCCACCAGCAGAGGGAGATTGCCTGCTGCTTCCGCCTCCACCACCTCCTCATGCCTGCACCACCTGGGGCTGCCGAGCCTGCACCACCTGGGGATGCCTGCTCACCATCGCCTGGGGATTTGCTGGGCCTGGAGGAGCCAGTCTGGTAGTCGTTAATGGAACCCTGCAAGCCGGGAAGTTGACAGCCACCAGCTGTAACAACCAATAATGTAGTAAGTAACTGATAATGTAATAATACTCTATACTGTAAGAATTTTTTGTTTATAATGTGATAATAATGGATAATGTAATAACTTGACCAATAATGTAATACAAATTTCTGTCCTATAATGTAATAATTAACTGTTTTCATACTTCAGAAATATTTGTTATGGTCCATGTCAGGCTTCCCTATTTATAGTACAGCATGGATGCTAGTGCCAGAGTAGCCGAGTGCACCGCCTTTAATTATGTGCAGGGCTTTTCTCCTGCCCTGCTACATATTCTGTGGATATAGCTGTTCAGAGAACTCATAAGGCAGTACCTACCCTGATTGCACATTAATGATTCTTTGGCTAATGGTTTGGACATCATGGGTGCCATTGAATCCCCTGTTAATATTATTAGGCTATATAGACTGGCTGATACGGGGAGTGGTCTGTCATTACGTATATGGGAACTATTTTCTATTAATATAAGACGGATGCATGCCTGGCTGATGCCATCTGATTCATCGCATGGCCATTACAGGGTAGATGAAATTTTCTGGAAATAACACCATTGTTGAATAGATATTTTAAGTTGTTAGTATTAGAATGTTAGATTGTTCGATTTGAGTTGGAACATTTCTTATTTGCTAGTGTTCTAATCTCATATTTTTTAGTGTTTATATGTGCCATATGTTACATATTTTTGCAGTTGTGTTAATGCCAAATGTTTGATGTAAAAAACATTTTGTCTTGCGTTCAAGGGGATGCCAGAAATGGGAACATCACTGCTGATTAAGTTTTCAGCAGAAACAGTTATTGTGTCTTGAAAGTGAAAAGTATTTTGGGATTGCACATCTTTAAAAAAAAAAAAAAAGTGGCTAAAAAAAAACGAAAAAACATTGTCAATGTATATGTTGAAAAAAAAAACATTGTTGACTGCAATTTCATTGGATCAATCAATAGTCGCCATGATGTTTGATTGAAAATACATAGCAAATATTTAAGAACAATACCAAAAAATGATAACGGACATCATGATCTACATAACTCATGTACTCAATAACTATTCTATGTAATGGACAGCAAAACATCTCTGACCATGTATGCCAATATCTTGTTTTTGTTAGTTACAAAAGATTTTAATTTTTTTTTCCCACTATCAGAGGAGTTGTACCTTTTTATAATTTTGCCCATATGCCTACATAAGGAAGGCATATAGCAGTCACAGATCATCAGATTTAGATGGACAAATGCTTGGAGATCACAGATGACTCATCGGGGCAGGTTTGCAATGGTGGCATGGCAGTTATTACATTATTGGTTGGCAAGTTATTACATTATCAGGCAAGCCGAATTATGGGGGGGTGAATATGTAGCAGGGCAGGAGAAAAGCCCTGAACATAATTAAAGGCGGTGCACTCAGCTACCTTGGCACTAGCAGCCATGCTGTACTGTAAATATTTTACGCATGAAATGAGTTAATTTTCCACCAAGTCATTTCTTAAGGGTATTTTGAAATACTGTATTGGGTAAAATCCTTTCTGTTTTTGGTTTGTAAATTTTGGCAAATACCTAAGGGAATACATAGTTTGTTTGGATAACTGAAAACAAACAAAATTCTGACAGAAGAAAAACATAGTCATTTGTTATATTTTTGTAAATAATGATTTCCATTTGTTAAACATATTTTTCAGTCCAGCCAGTTATGATAAGTCCTATTAGTCCATATAACCTACACTGTATATCAAACAATGTATATGGAACATTTAACAATAATCCTAATAATAATAATTGTGTTAACTAGAAAACTATCAATTCATTTGTTTTGATTAATTCAGTAGTCAACTTTTTTCTGTTTTCTACTGCACTCTTGAATTCTAGTTTAATTTATTAAAACTAAGAACATACATTCAGAATAGCCTCATTCACAAAATAATGGTACTGAATTAATATCTCTCTCTCTCTCTCTCTCTCTCTCTCTCTCTCTCTCTCTCTCTCTCTCTCTCTCTCTCTCTCTCTCTCTATATATATATATATATATATATATATATACATACATACATACATACATACATACATACAGCTCTGGAAAAAATTAAGAGACCACTGCAAATTTTTCTTAAATCAGCATCTCTACATGTATGGCAGCCATTCCATTCCAGTGTCTGTTGAATTCCAACACAGGCACGCCTCATTCTACTGAATGAGGTACTGATTAGGGGATCACCTGAACCAAATCTTATTTAACGAGGAAAAGTATAAAAACCACTCCTGTGGTCATCACTATCCTCTTGCAATAGGACCAGCTGGATGGCAAAACAGTGCTAGTAGTACCTCAAAAGTAATTGGAATCAAAAAATAACTATTGACCATGCCCAAAGAGTTGAAAAGGAAAGTTTTGAGTGAGGAAAAGAAGGGTTCAATTCTGGCTTTACTGGCAGAGGGATACAGTGAGCATCGGGTTGCTTCCATCCTTAAAATTTCAAAGACTGCGGTTCATAAGAACAAGGTCAAGCAGCACACATTTGGGACAACAAAGCTACAGACCGGCAGAGGGTGAAAACAACTCTCCACTGACCGGGATGACCGCCAACTCATTCAAATGTCATTCAGCAACCGTAGGATGACATCAAGTGACCTACAAAAAGAATGGCAAACGGCAGCTGGGGTGAAGTGCTCGGCGAGGAGAGTTTGAAACAGGCTCCTAGGGGCAGGGCTGAAGTCGTGCAAAGCTAGTAAAAAGCCCTTCATCAATGAGAAGCAAAGAAGAGCCAGGCTGAGGTTTGCAAAAGACCATAAGGATTGGACCGTAGAGGACTGGAGTAAGGTCATCTTCTCTGATGAGTCCAATTTTCAGCTTTGCCCAACACCTGGTCGTCTAATGGTTAGACGGAGACCTGTAGAGGCCTACAAGTCACAGTGTCTCGCACCCACTGTGAAATGTGGTGGAGGATCGGTGATGATCTGCGGGTGCTTTAGCAAGGCTGGAATCAGGCAGCTTTGGCATGAATCAAGCCAAGTACAAGGTTGTCCTGGAAGAAAACTTGCTTTCTTCTGCTCTGACAATGTTCCCCAACTCTGAGGATTGTTTTTTCCAGCAGGACAATGCTCCATGCCACACTGCCAGGTCAATCAAGGTGTGGATGAAGGACCACCAGATCAAGACCCTGTCATGGCCAACCCAATCTCCAAACCTGAACCCCATTGAAAACCTCTGGAATGTGATCAAGAGGAAGATGGATGGAGGGATCACAAGCCATCAAACAAAGCTGAGCTGCTTGAATTTTTGCGCCAGGAGTGGCATAAAGTCACCCAACATCAATGTGAAAGACTGGTGGAGAGCATGCCAAGACGCATGAAAGCTTCCTAAGTTAAAACATTAGTATTGCTTTGTTTAAAAATGAATATGGACTTATTTTCTTTGCATTATTCGAGGTCTGACAACACTGCATCTTTTTTGTTATTTTGACCAGTTGTCATTTTCTGCAAATAAATGCTCTAAATGACAGTATTTTTAGTTGGAATTTGGGAGAAATGTTGTCAGTAGTTTATAGAATAAAACAAAAATGTTCATTTTACCCAAACACATACCTATAAATAGTAAAACCAGAGAAACTGATAATTTTGCAGTGGTCTCTTAATTTTTTCCAGAGCTGTGTGTTGTGTGTGTGTGTGTGTGTGTGTGTGTGTGTATATATATATATATATATATATATATATATATATATATATATATATATATATATATATATATATATATATATATATATATATATATATATAGATATTATTTTCAATGTTTTTAAACAATAAAAATGATTTTACATGTTGACAGTGTAATCCACTTGAATGCTTTCCAAAAAAAAAATACTGTTTTTAGTGCTAGAATGTACTGTACAGGGCTCTACGTTTAGATTTTTGCTACTAGACCCTCGGGCTACTGAACTAGTATTTTTACTGGCCCAAATGCAATTTTATCTGGCCAAATATATTTATGTATTTTTTCATGATGGGTTTTACTTTCAATATGTTTGTAACTAGGTATGGTAACCAAAGAGAGCCCATGTCTCAAAATAAAGTGGCTAAATGAAGCCTTTCAATATATGTTACTTCAGCCATTAAACATGTATATAGCAAGTGCCAAAAGAAGTACGGTAATCCAAACTTGGGTAACATTGAAATTAGAAAGGTAATTTAACATTATGATGAATATAAAGACATACTAAATGTTAAGCACAACAACACAGTAACTATAAGAAAAGGCAAGATACTTGGAGTTGGAATGGAGTTATTTTTTTAACTCATGACTGTAGTTCAATGTAAAACATCTACTGTTGACTTTCTGTGAATGGATGGAGTAAACGGCAACATTTGGATTGACTATGACCAGAGTTCGGGTAATAGAATACACAAAAAGGTTGCACCCTGTGTATTCAAATAGGAAACTATTCGAAATTCCCACCCCTAATCCTAATAATAAACATTATTAAAACAACATTCATAATACAAAATAATAGCAATCCTATATAGAGCGTTGTCGCTTGTGTAGCCTCTCCCAAGTTAGCGCCAATCTTGCTGAGCGATACCAGCGAGTCCCGGATGAATGACATTTTTGACCTGAACACATCGGATCCCAAGTCTAAAAGTTAGACAGTTAGATTGTGAATCCAGGTATCTATTGGTATACCTTACTGTGAGACTGGATATGATGTGAACGAAATATTGAATTCACAACAAATAAAGCTGCTGTTTTATCTGCAATTCTGGGAAACTGAGCAAAACAAGGCAAAATGTTACTTTTTCTTTTCTCTGTCATAATGGAGCCTCCACTCTAAATGTTCGTCTTCGTTTTTTTTCATAATTACATTCTTTATGATTTATTGATTTCAGCGCTTTCGTTTTGGCTTATTGGTTGCTTATTTGTAGAAAACCTAATTTGCCGCGTGAACAAGTACCAACACAGCACTTCGGTACGTAGCCTCAGATTCTGACTGTAAAATAAATATAACGTGCGGTGAGAAAGTTAGGATTAGTTCGTAGTTATGTTTTTTAAAAAAAATAGGAATAAAGAGGTGTCTTTACTGTTGCTATGATAATGAGATGATGCTCCAATCCCACTTTCAAGCTGCCAGAAAAGAATAGCTTAAAGCTGGGTTTTTTTTTGGAAAACTAAGCTCTTCTGGACATTTTCTTCCAAAGACATCATGGGTAAATCACACACATCTACAAGAACTTTCATCTATGTGGAAGATACTGTATATTATTGTCCCCAACATTTAATGTGAATTAAGAGCTGTCAGCATACAAGCAAATAATTTTATTATTTTTTTATCTTACAAAGGAAAATTCATACACTTTCAACAACAGCTCAATTTTTATTGCCTAACAAAACCACCAAGGTACCTTACAGCATGATTGTCCTACACAGCAAGGTGTCCGGTTGGTTAATTAACCACAGTTCATTTAAAGCTGGGAAAAAAAGCTTTCAGCATTCTGCAATTATCTGAAATATTGTATTTCGTTAAAATGTTCTCTTTATGCCTGTGGATGACAGGGTGATTGGGCTGTCTAATTTCATAATTCACCTTCACTATAGCCCAAATCACTTCATATGTCCCCAGCCATTTAGCAAACAATTTCGATTCTGATGAGGGAAGTAGTAGCATTACCTTTTCTCCTGGCTGAAAGGTTCTAATTACTGAGGTTGTCCTGGGCCAAACAACCGACCAAATCGATGATTTGTTAGTAGGAGCACATACTTCACTACATTTTTGGACTAGACTGTGCTCCTCCCACCCTTCTCTCAACAGATCGAGGATGCCGCGAGGCTGTCGGCCTTACAAGAGATTGAAGGGGGAGAACCCTGTCGAACTCTGCGGCACCTCTCTCACTGTAAAAAGGAGGTAGGGAAGAAGCAATGCTCAATGTTTTTGCTCTTGTGTTACAAACCGTCTCAGCATCGACTTTAAAGAGTTCCACCAAACCGTCTGTCTGTGGATGATAAACAGATGTCCTGATGGCATGTATTTTTAATATTTTATATACCTGCTGTAACGTGTTCGACAGAAAGTTGGTTCCATGATCAGTCAAGATCACTTTGGGGATCACTACTCTAGTCATAATCTGTACTAACTCAGTGGCTATTGCAGCGGCACCAGTGGATCTCAATGGAACTGCCTCTGGATATTGCGTTGCATAATCTACCATTATCTACCAGTGCTACTTGCTGGCAGTCTGGGCATGTGGCTACATATTTCGACACATCAGTATGAAGACCTAACCAATAGAATTGAGCCAATATCTTCTCCCTTGTCTTGTCAGCTCCGAGGTGCCCCGCAAAAGGGATATCATGCGCCAGCCTCATGACCTCGGTCCGACAAGACGATTGATTGTGTTACAGGCTGTCTTGTGCCCGCGCCTAGATTTACCCTATACAGTAATTGTGGTGTTGACGGTAGTGGTGGTGGTGGAGGAGAAAGAGGGGGAGCTCGACTGCTCCAAAGGCCAGGCACCGACTGTACCCCTGTCCAGGCAGAAACCAGGGAGTCCTCATAATCCTCAGCGAGTTTCACGTTGTCTTCCAGGGTGTGAGGATTATAACAGGGATTTGCAGTAAATACGGGTATCTCTCCCACAATATGCAAATGCGGTCACCAGTCCTCGGTGCACACTGTAGTACTTGTGGTGGGTGATACAATTTATAGAGTGACAAATAGTGAAGTGCTATTCTGGGTTTTACTGCTGGCCTATATCGACATCTCCAGACGTGTTGAACACACAAGTAACAATTATAGCAAGACAAACAAAACAGACACTCATGATATTGTACTATTTACCGCACAGTCCTTCCGGGTTATATTTCGTAACCAAAGCGAAGGAACACATTACGAGTCTCCGCCTCCATTTATATGTTAGTAAGCATGACCCCTTTTTAAACGATTGCAGCTGTTTTTACAATCTGCGGCTGCTACATTGTTTCCCTTCTGGGTCAATACGTTCTGGCCACAGAGTCTTGCCTTCCATGCTGACTGACTTCCCAACCCTGGAAATGAACTGTCGGGCCAGCCTGTCCAAAGGATCATACCTTTGCTGCTTTGAACCCTCACAGGTTGGGAGAGAGATTTACAACCAAGACTCATTATATTTCTGTCACAATGCATTATCAAAAATATTTTTGCATAGTTTAGATGCATTATCTACAGTCAGCCTGGACTATTTTATTCTCAAGAGGTGCAGTACCTGCTTTCACAAACAAACTGTACTGTGTTATCAAGATGAGAAAGACATTTTTTTTTTATGACTTAACATAAACGTTGTCTCGCCAGCAACATACAACAGTGTCCTAAACTGGGCAGCACGTTGCCGGCAAAACACAGGCAACACAAGTTGATCGTTTAACCAAGCCTTAATACTTCATTCCCCTTATCCATTCACTTCCTTCACAATCACATTTTCAATAGTGTGACTAGGTTTATAAAGTATTTGTTTTGAGCAGACAGGATTCTACATTGAAACACCATAAAATATTTAACTATGGAACGTTTCAACACTTAATGCATTACAAATGGATATATTCAGGCAAACGATAAAAAATTGAATGAGTTAGAAAACATAACGTCAGTTTAAGAAAGCTAAGCCTTGAATTATTTGAAGAAATCACAGTAAGATAAACAAACAGAATACAGTGTGTTATTCTGAAAGGTGAGTGATGTAGTACAGTATTTTGTGCACTTCTTAAAACGCTAAAAATAAAGGTCCATACAAGAACATCAATATCTCAGAACTAATAACAGTATCCAGTGAACATTTTCCTGTGATTATAAGGTTCATATTTAAACAAAAAAAAAATGTACACTCTCTAATTTAGACTGGGAGCTGCAGTTATTACTTTAATAAATTAATTTTAAAAAAATGATGTGCTAGGGAATTAAGTTATATATAACTTTTCGTTATTTAATTAACAAAATGTGAGCTAGAAACATAATTAACCCCTACATTACATTCTAGAGACAATATTGAAAGTGGGATATTTTTTACCTGGGTGCAAGCATAGTACAGAAAGTCCTGCGCTACCGCTCTTTCTAGAAGGAACATACAGGTGCTGCAGATCTGTGGTGCACTAAAGTACTGCTGCAAAAACAGACTGACACGCACACACACTTTGTCTACAACATCTAAACTTTCTCCTACTTACAGTACAGGCAATGAAAGATCTGGGACTTTTTTGTTCTTATGCTCAGCTAAACACAGCAAAACAGGAGTGGGTGTTTTTTCTTTCATTATTCACTCAGCATGGCCAAACATATTCTAAAGAGGCATGCTTGTGCAAAAACATGCATGGCAATGTAAATAGCCTGCATTACAATAGCGTTTTCTCTTTCTTGGCTGAGGACCAACCAATTGACGTCATTCCACATTGCCGTCTCAATGTCCTTCTCTCTCACACTTCCCATGCTTGTTTCAGCTGCAAACCATAAACAAACATACACAAGAAAGCCTGAGGTGCAAAAATAGAAGGTTTCAGGATTTAATAAACTAAATTTGCTTGCTTACACTTGGACCAACTGGGAAATTAAAACAACTAGGAAATAAAACAATCTGAAAATTAAGTGATATAATAAAGCTGTATCACAAAGGCCAATAAAATTAGTGACATTTTTTAAGTTTATTTTTGTATTACTATTGTCGTTGTTAAAGTGTTTAAATTAAAGTATTACAATGCCTCTGCCATCCATCGGCTCCAGCTCATCCAGAACTTACTTGCTTCTCGTCTTGTCTTTTCCCATTCCTTGTTTCTCCCACTCTACACCGCTGCTCTGCTCTCAGGAATTTGGCTCCAAGTTGCTGCTTGCATCCAATTCAAAACTCTTGTACTCGCCTATCGCTGTCTAGACCATTCTGCTCTCTCCTATCTCCAGACTATAATTTCTCCCTACACCCCCTCTTGTCCCCTCCAATCCTCCACCACCGGCAGATTAGCTGAACCCCGCCTCCGCTCTCCCACTTCCAGAGACCTCTCCATCTCTCCATCACCTTCCAGAGCATCCTCAAGGCACACCTCTTCAGCAGCATCTGTACACCTCACAACTCTTGACTATACTGGACTACTGTATATAGCACCCAATTGTTCCAGTTCTTGTATCAGCTTGTACTTGCACTGAACTGCTCCATACCTCGCCATGTTCTACTACTGCTCTTAATTATAACGATTTCCTGTATCTTGTTCTTGATTTTACTCTTCTAGGTATCCGTCTTCATATTTTTTATAATTGCTCTTATTTTAAAACCATTCTCATCCATTCATCGTACTGACTGTGTGATCATACTGGACTTTACTCATATAAGCAAATATTTTTTTTTAATATAAGTTAACTGCTCTTAGTCAAACATGCTCTTACATGTAATTATTTACTGTATTCTCTGTTTTTTGTTTTTATGTAAAACTAATCTTTTGCTACTGATTTTATTGTACTTTACAACTGCTCTTATCTGTAATGTGATATTCTGAAATGTGATAATTTACAATGTGATATTTTATAATGTAATACTTTGTATTGTGATATTTTGCAACAATTGTAAGTCGGCCTGGATAAGGGTGTCTGCTAAGAAATAAATAAAGAATAAAATACAGTATACCAAACTGTCCTCAGTGAAGACAATCATCTGGTAGGTGGTAAAAGCCTATATAAAAATTCAAATACATGTTTGCTTTTTTTATTTTCTGTTGATCTAGTTTTCTCTTTAGTGCTTCAATATTTAAAAAAATATGTAGAAATAAAATGTTGCACAAAATAGTATTGTGCATTACATGCAATTAAATCTGTCAATGGCTATATATAAATTTATACATTTATAAAGTTTATAAAAGTAGTATCTGTGTCACTGTGGCAAAGTGGTGAGTAGATGCAGGTGAGTGCAGTGCCGTGCAGGTACAGAACACACAGACAATTACTTTCGGGTACAGGGGTGTTTATTGATAATAATAACAATGTCCAGAGCCTTAAGGCAAACACCTGTAAATAATAAATGCTGAAGTGATACAGCGGCCTGTATCACTCGTAACTGTAATCCCCGGGTTTGACGTGCAACCAAAAGTCCAGGTTTTATACACACCCACACTAAACACAAAACAAACAAACACAAGTCAATAAGTGAATTTAAGTGCTAGTGGTGATTACAGTGCTCCGTGAAATGCTGGGGAGAAAAGTGATGTGTGGGTTAATGCTGGCTTGTACTCCAGGCGAGGTAGAGGATGATTTTGGTCCCTGTATAGAGGACCCTAGCATACAGAACATTCCAATGGGGGAACAGTTACTCCCAGATCAGCAGAGAGATCTGTGCAAGTTAACCCTTTGCGGTCCTATGTCAGACCAGGTCCGATATTACAATTTTCCCTTTCTAGTCCAATGTCGGACCCTGTCCAACATCAAAAAGATGTAAAGCACAGGTCACTAGTCGTTTTTTCTCTGGAAAAAGCAGAGAAAACCTCTCAGTGGGCGAGTGAGACCGATAGGAGCCGAACGAAACTGAAAAAAAATAGGTGTATCTCATTGCCCCATGCATTACAGCGATAACACTGACATAACAAAGGAGGTACCTGCTTCTGCATCCAGCACTCAAAGAATATCACAGACATTTGCAGAGCTTTTTGGGAGATATTATAGTAATAAAATAATGACTTGGATCGCATTACTGAGGAGTTTGGTGATAAAACGAGCGATCAGGAGAGGATTTATCAGTATGCACGTCTATAAAGAGGTATGTGAAAAATACAGCGAACAAGAGGTGGAGCTTGGCTGTAGATACAGTACTGAGTGTCTTGTTATGATTCAATGCCTTTTAAACCTGTTTTACTCTGAAAAAAAAAAATTTTAAACAGCATGTGTAAAATAAACAGTGCGTGTGAAAATAAATTGGACCTGACAAGCCTGAATAAATGGACAGCAAAGGGTTAATTGAGGAGATGTTTGGCGTACCCGGCAGAACTAATCTTGTTGAATATGACATGATCTATGCCCCAGGTATCACGATTCGGGAGAGACCATACCGGGTCCCGGAAATTCGAAATGGTGGTGTTTGCAAAGATGTACGGGCGATGCTCAAACTTGGGGTGATTGAGCCTTCCAGGAGCGAGTGGTGCAGTCAGATTATGATAGTTGCCAAAAAGGACGGTACCAACTGCTTCTGCGTTGATAAACACTATTACCAAGTTTGATGCATACCCCATGCCTCGGGTCGACTAGCTTCTCTTTGGACTTTGAACTTTGGACCTGACGAAGGTATACTGGCAGATCCTGTTAAACCTCAGATCACGTGAGAAAACTACATTTTTTACCCCTGATGGTCTGTTTCATTTCACAACCATGCCGTTTGGGCTACATGGTGCGCCCGCTGCCTTTCAAAGACTAATGGACCAGGTTTTATGCCCACATCATGAATATGCAACAGTGTATATTGATGATGTGGTTATCTACAGCTCCACCTGGCTAGAGCATTTGGCTAGGGTCGCAGCCTTCTTACAATCTCTAAGGGTAGCCCAGCTGACAGCTAACTTGGGTAAATGTGTATTTGCCAAGGAAGAAACCCAATATTTAGAATTTATTATGGGACATAGGCAGGTGAAACCCATCGCCACCAAAGTCCAGGCTTTGACGGACGTGGCAATCCCGAAAACCAGGTCCCAGGTGAGGTCTCTTTTGGGGTTGGACAGTTATTACCACCGTTTCATCCCCGAGTACACCACAATTGTTAATCCTCTAGTGAACCTCACTAGAAAGAGCACACCAAATTTGGTAGGGAATTTCAGGGGGCATTTGATACCATTAATCAACGACTCTGCCAAGCCCCCGCCCTGATCACACCGGATTTTGATAAGGAATTCCTCCTACACATCAACACTTCGGATGTTGGTCTGGTTGCGGTCTTGTCCAAGCAGGTCGTCAGAGTACATAAGCAAGAAAATGCTCCCTCGGGAGTGCCTTATGCTACTACCTCTTGGGACATTCATTCAATCTCGTCACTGACTACGCCCCACTCAGATGGTTAAGCACGATGAAGGATGAAGTAATACCTGGATAACTTGGTGGTATCTGGCGCTGTATCCCTTCATGTGACACACCGTGCAGGGAAAGATCACCAAAAAGTGGATTACTTTTCCAAGGAGGTGGGGTGTAATGGGTAAGGTAGATTCAGCTGAGTATTCCTTCAGCTCCACTCTGAGCGGTGGGATATGTGACAGAGAGCGAATTAATTCTGAATTAACAGTCTCACTCTTGACCTGTGAGGGCACTGTACAACATGAACTGTGTGCCTCATACTGAATGGTTGGGCAGTTCATTCCAGGGGCAGTTGGAAGCAGGCCATTCAGGAAGGGGACAGCTTCACGGTACCAGGAATCCGAAGTTTCAGTCATTATTTGGAGGATAAGTTATTGAACTAGATAACAGAGGAGACAGGGCTTAGGGTACTTTAGTGGGGCATGATGCTGTAATCGGTTCCTTTGTTGTGGTTAATGGGAGGAAACGAGGACGGCGGAAATGTGAGTGGAGTATTTCATATTTGATGAACTGTCTGTGTTAGTTTCATCAGATGGCTAGAATGAAACTGGGAGCTGCAGCACAAAGCCAAAAGTAAGTCTGGACATGCATATATGACCCACCACTGCTGAGAGCACTGCACCTACACAAAGAGCACCTTACAGTCTGGAGACAGGGTTTTTGTGTCTGTGTTGTGCGTTTGTGTTTGGTTTATTATTTCAGAACTGCAAACCTTTTTGTTTGCAGTCCTGTTGGGTAGAACCAGCCTTATTATTTAACATTCTCATCAGAAGAAAAAGAAAACTTAAAAGTATTGTTTGAATTGTAACTTTGTGTCTGTCGTGTTGAAGCATCCTATATCACCTGTACACCTCAGCACTGCAAATCACTCTTTCACAAGACCAGAGATATATGGTAAAGTAAATTCAACCTGCTAAACCCTAGGTGTTATTCTTGACCCCTCGCTCTCCTTCTCTCAACACATCTCTTCGCTGATATGCACTTACCACTTCTTTCTTAGCATCTACCGAATCCATCCTTTTCTCACTACTTATTCCACCTAACTCCTGGTCCAAAGCTGTGCTGCTTTTCGTCACCAGTTTCTAAGATCTCCACCAGTCCTACTAACCTGCGAGAGGCTGCTGCTGGTTGAGCAAAACTGTTTTGGGTCCAGAACAGGGGTAAATCACTCGTATCCTATGCTAAAATTTTACATTTTGTTTTTATGCAGTTCTCACAATTTTTTCATCTGCTCTCTTCCTTGTTAAATTATTATAAATCCTATTTATTTATTGTGTTCCACACACTTTGATCTGTATCACTTGTGAAATGGTGGTCAACCCATCTGAATTTAAGTAGACTTTATTTGCAAGATGTACTGTATTTACAGTATAATCGTAAATCTCGAAAAACTACTCACTTCTAGATCTTTTTTTTTACTTCTAAGTCACTTCTAAGTCATTTTTGTATTACTTTAGTATAAATACATGTTAATTTGGATTCATATGTTGTTTTTTTCTGACTTTATGTGAACGAAAAGACATACCTTTGCCCGTTTTCCCATTGGAAATAGTGATATTTTGAAATATCACTGTCCTGGTCACAAAAGCAAAGTTTGTGGGGAATAATAACCATTTTCTATACTTTTGAGGCATAAGCAATTAGGAAATAACACTTACTACCCAGGAACAAAAATTGTGTTACATAGTGTTATTAAATGACAAAAAGAGCCTGTGGAAGTTCATATTGTAATTATTTACCTGTTCATATTGTATTTATTTATTAACCACCTAAGTCAAACCCCCTATATCTGACTGAATTTGGGAATGTGCTATCTATATTGACAGTCAAATATGATGGGATTCTATTATTGGGTAATGTTCATGTTGACACTGATTCTGATTCTAACTCTTTGAAGTTTTTGAGGCTACTGGATTCCTTAGATTATATCCTGCATGTCAAATGCAGGCTGTGAACACATTACCAAGCCTGTATGGTGGTCAAAAGTAGCCGGCCACGTAGCCTAAGTAAACAAACTTGCTGTTTTAAAACTAATGAATCTATTTAAGGATTTCGCAACAACCAATGAAGGTTGTATCTGACTAGTAGAGAATAATCAAATTGGCTTACTCACGTCGCATAGCCTACTTTAATATTACTGCCGCTACTCGCAAACCACACCTCCATTGCACAGACCGCTGACCTACCATACTGTACCCTTCCCTGCCCGCGCCCCTGCCCCATCCATGCCCTCGCACCCGCCCCATCCATGCCCTCGCAATAATCCTAGATTTATTTTTGCTACCCTAGATAAATTAATGAATCCTTTCCATAATAGTCCCACCCTTGACATTGGCTCTTCTCACAGCTGCAATGGCTTTTTAAATTTCTTTAAAAAGAAAATACTAGACATCAGAAATGAGATTCCACAGACACCTTCTACTGAGGAGGATGTCAGAATTTTACAAATTACACCTATTAAGGCTACTATGGGAGCTTTATCTTTGATTACCTTACAGGAACTGATAGAGCTAATTCAACATATGAGAGCTACTACACGCTCTCTTGATCCTATTTCTACCAAACTATTAACAGATGTGCTTGGTGTTATTAATACCCACATTTTAAAAATTATAAATGGCTCACTTTCCTCCGGTATAGTTCACTCAGCACTTAAGGTCACTGTGGTAAAGCCTATGCTAAAGAAACACAATTTGGACCCTAAAGTCCTCAATAACTATAGGTCAATCTCCAGCCTACCATTCTTAAATACGGTTCTTGATAGAGTTGCTGCAATTCAATTACAAAAATGTCTAACTTTTAATGGTATATCTGAGAAGTTACAGTCTGGTTTTTGTGCTGCACATAGCACTGAGATGGTCCCTCAGAGTTGTGAATGATCTGCTGATAAACTCTGACTTGGGTGTTCCATCAGTTTTAATTCTTCTTGATCTAAGTGCTGCCTTTGATACTATGTAGACCACCCCATCCTACTGAATCATCTTGAAAGCACAGTAGGACTGTCTGGCCTTGTCCTATCCTGGTTCAAATCTTATCTTTCTGATAGGTTTCAGTTCGTCTCTATTGGGGAGATAAAATCAGCATTATCGGAAGTTGTCTGTGGTGTTCCACAGGGCTCCATTCTAGGTCCCTTGTTGTTTTCATTATATATGCTACTGTTAGGTGACATTATCCGCAGACATGGAGTGAACTTCCATTGCTATGCTGATGATACCCAGCTTTATCTGTCTCTAAAGCCAGGAATTTCTTCTGCCTGGGTGTTATTAGCTACTTGCCTTACAGACATCAAGCATTGGATGTCGATAATGTTGAATTCAGATAAAACCAACTTAAAAGAAATGTGGTATTACATGATCTAGACCCTTGCAGTCTCTCATCAAATCTTAAACTATAAATTAAGAGTATGTGGGGACATTTGAGACTCTTATTAGGGAAGCTATTAAAGTGTCTTATACCATTTGAGAAATATAGCCAAACTTAGACCAATTATTTCCATCTGATGCCAAGAGACTAATGCATGCCTTTGTTTCATCTAGAATTGATTATTATAATGCACTTTTTTCTGGTGTACCAAAACATGTGGTATCCCGCTTGCAGCTTGTTGAGAATACTGGTGCTAGAATTCTGACTAAAAACAGGAAAAGTGAAAATATTATCCCTGATTTGGCCTCTTTACATTGGCTCCCTGTGCAGTATAGAATTGATGTTAAGATATTGTTGTTAACTTACAAGGCCCTGAATAGATTAGCACCTAGTTATTTGCAGGTGTTACTGACCCTGTATCTTCCAAACCACACTCTGAGAACACAGGATGTGGGGCTGCTGGTTATTCCTAGGGTCAACAAAAGCAACACTGGCGGTAAGGCTTTTTCTTGTAGAGCTCCTAAATTATGGAACGCTCTGCCTTCGTTTGTCAGGGAAGCTGGGACCGTTACAGTTTTCAAGTCAATACTGTAAACACACTTTTATAAAATGGCTTTCTTATCTTAGTGGGTTTTAATGTAACTTCAAAATTGCTGCTTTTGTACATATACAGTTATTTTAAATGGTCTGACTTTGCAGTTGTATGAGTGACATGCTATACAAATGTATTGTGGTTTGTTCTTTTTTTCTGCAATGTACTATACAATGCTTTGTGATACTTTTGTACAAAAAGTGCTATATAAATGCAATAAATAAATAAATAAATACATATATTAAGATAGCATTGTAACCCTGTACTGCCCTGTATCACCTATAAGTCGCCTTTGATGAAGGTGTCTGCCAAATAAATAAATAATAATAATGTGAACACTGCACAATTAAAGTACTGTGTGAGCCTAGCTGTGAAGAATTTCAAAGGATACATATTGGTATTTTCTTCCTATGCATTGGGATGTGGGACCTTCTCTAGGAAATCAGGACTGTCCCAACCATATAGGGACTGTTGGCATGTATGCAACATTGAGGCACTTACAAAAAATTCTACTTTCTTATACTACTGATTAATGACCGGATTTCCTCCTCGCTCCAGCGAACTTGAGCTGAGGGCGCCAAGCGCACTTCAGATACAGCTGGGATCAAAAGTAAAGGAATGCAGTTACACACATTAACAGCTCAATTGTTCGTCATCTTTAACCATAGTTTGTACAGCAAGGGTATTCGGAGATCTTTACACATGCAGCTCATGGAACAAGTGTGTTTATACAGACCTGTGCAACCTTAGTTAGGAATACAACACAATGTAAAGTACTGAACAAGTGCACGACAGTCCCACAGCAATACAGAGAGCATAATAATAATAATAAAAATATTATATTAACATGAAATACACCACTGCCAACCATGAAACCGCCCATCAGTAACTTGCTTTGACTAAATACTCTTTTAAACCGACAGGAACTGACCTGTTCTCTTTCACTTTTATAGTGCGTCATTTAATGATATACAATTATTGCATTCTCATTTGCATGTGATATGCAGGTCTGCTTGTGGAAATGGGCATAGATTTCCAGCGTGTTTGACATTTTTTCATCATTTTCTTGTGTTTTCGTGATTGAATAACACTGTATATAAACTCCGCCAATGATGTTACTGAACAACATTCAGATGTGGTTTATGGTCAGCTTGATTACTCAAAACTATACTTTTGGTAGTAAGAACCCTGTAATTGCAAACTCACGAAATACTAGAATAACAATTTCATCTGGTCTGTTTCAAAGAGATATAATAAGAGGACATGCATTCACATCTATTTTGTGTTTTGATGTTTTTATACTGTTTTGATGCCTAAAAAGTAAATTTCATTTATAATACCAAACGTTCACATTTAAACTATAGCGTTGAATAAATTAATAGCCAAAAGAAAACCATAAAATACAAAAAATATAACAGGTGGAGTGACGACCCACCACAGAGTAATAGAGTAGGAACCACCTCAGCAACTCACATTACACTACCGTGCAACTATGCGGGATCAGGTGGGGTGATGAAAATAACACATTAAACCATGAGAGGAAGTACTTTCATCAACTTATAGTGTGGCTGAATAAACAGGCTTCACCTGAGTGAGAGTGAAAAGAAAGTATGAAAAGCAAAAAGATTAACAGCAAAACAAGAAAATACATTGTGACAATGTTGCTATGTTAAAGAGGTGTGAGAAATTAATTTTCTTGATTGTTACAACTTGGATCAAAACAGCAGTGGATCTTAACAACAAAAGATTGCAATAAATCATTCCTGAGGGGTAAACAGAGTTAAAGAGTGCTGATCTTAAGATCTGCCCATTTTTATATCAGTAACAAAAGAAATGTCTGCTGTCTATACTGGTCACTGTCACTGCTGTTGGAATTGACTTCGACTCTTGACTGTTTAATCTCCTGCCCTTTGAGTACTTTCAAAGATTTGAGAACAGTGCATTGATTGGATTTTGATTCTGCTGGGTTAGTGATTGCTTCAATACAGGATGACACCGAACTGCCTCTGCAGGGTCAGCAGATCCTGTAATACTTTGATGTTTTGCTTTTGCTGGCTGCTCCCTGACAGCTGTGCCACCTCTCAGACCAGGAAACACATGGAGCTTCCTTTCCATCTGGTTACTGGAAAGGAAATGTTATGTTCAGTTTCAGTCCTCCTCAAAAACATTATCTGGAAGCTTCCGCGAGAGGTAACAAAGGAGCTTACGCACTCTCGGCTCATGAGCAGTTCCTCTTGGCATGGCGATGAGATTCCACGTACCCACCGCCTCGGCCCTTGTCATCATAAATTGAGATGATTTTTAAAAAATGAACAGTGACCTCCTATGCAAAGCATGGCTATTTTATTTGATTATCCTAGAAGTCTTTTTTTGTGTTTTATTTTATGTATGGTCATGCAAGTCACGAGTGATCACTCTCTGTATTGTTTTGAATGCCTTTCAGCAACATTTCCAGTAAAATAATGAATCAGGTATTTAAAGAGACACTTCATATGATCTGCATTGTTCTTAATATTTAATTTCTTACCCAGTTTTTCATCTACTATTACATGTGTTTGTATATCATAAAGACTCTTTCAGAACTTAAACAAAAAGCTTCTGACAACATACATTTTATGAAACGGGAACATTTTTGAAAGTGATGTTAATGTGTAAATTAGCATATTCCAACACAAATGTACCATAACTCTAACTCATATCCCTATAGGCCTATTAACCTTTATTTAAAAACAAATTCAACATTCCTTTCTTTGAAACCAGGGCTGCAGTTAAGTGATAAAATAGGGGTTGTAGCATCACTCCAATTGATGGTTTCCTGACATACTATTGATATTAATACTAACATTGTTGCAGCAGATTTGAAAAAATGACTTAAATAAAATATTGTTAATCTATAAAACAATAATAATCAAAACAATGTGATGAAGACACATAAGATAAAACTAAACAATTTATATAACAATTTTATATTGGTACATGCACAAAAAAGAAAACTACCTGGCTGATAAACAAAACAAAAAAACTACCTGGCAAAAGAAAAGCAAAGAAAGAAACAAGAAGAGACTCCATTCCCAACATAATATCTGTCAGTGGCAACATGCTACAGTACAGGGGGTGAGCAGGATACTCCATATTACTGCATTTTATATAACTAAAATTACAAGATTTTTATAGACTTCTTCTAAGTTAGCATCCTTGTGTATAAAGTTATGGCAGGGTAAGGGGTCGTGTTTGGTGGCACAGACTAAGGAGAACTCTGCCAAGCTGTCAACTCCTCCCTTGTACAGAATGAGTGCCAGCTTCCCATGTACAAATTGTTTTATGTTCTGTGGTAGTTTGCCAGGGATAGGCTTAAAGCCCATTTTCCTAAATGAAAATTGTCTCCCGGGTTACCTCCATTCCAGCCATGTGAGAATGTGGCTCGAGTGGAGGAAACAGGGACCCTGATTGGTTGGACCAGGCATGTAGGGAGCATTTTCACAGTGATACAGCCGTACCACGTCAATCAATTGCGATATGTAGCCCTGTAGCTAATAAAGTATATCGTTCAGTACTGGGTTTCTTCTGTTAGAATGGTGATTTTATATTAAGAATAACTGAAAAAGAAATAAGAAGATTTATTGTTGTGAATTGCCATTTTCGAAACACTCAGAACTGCATTTATTATTTATTATCTATTTAATATTTTTCATTTAATGTTTTGTTCTCCTTTATTAACTGAATACAGTGTTTTGTGTCCCTTTTGAAATTTTTGGAAATGTTTTCTTACGTTATTTTTACGTTTAAGTTTTTGTAGATTATGTTTCACTTTAATTTTGTTCCCACTCCCGCAATTCTATAGTGAGAGTACCATTTCTGTTCTATTATAAAACCCAAATGCTGAAAAGCACACATGCAATAGTATTTTTTAGAATATTTGCCAAGCGCTATAAATGACAAAGTGATATAAATAAGCAGAAATCACAAGTCAAAACAACAACCTTTATTTTATACTGCATATCGCTTTTCAAGAGGAAGCATCACAAAGTGCCTCACATCAAATTGCTTTTATACCAAATAAAATATCATTATAAAACAATTTAAATAGAAACTGAATCTTTAACTCTTTAAACTCAGCTCTATTTCTACCTGTTTTGCACTGTTTTCATTTATGTTGTGTAACTACTGGATAGTTTGTGCTGCATGCATGTAACTTATATCAAGTAAAAGGCCACACAATTTCCTATCATATTATATAAGTTACAACAGGATCAGGCATACTATATGTGGTAGAGATGAGAATATATGTTAAAAAAAGCTTTTTCCAAAAAAATCACGTTTGATCACTGCTACCATATATGTTATGTAATCATAGATGGCTCAAAAAACACTGTACCATTGAACTTCAATATGAAATGAACATGGTAAAATAATTAAGCAAATTGTATGAAAAACTGTTTTACTAGCACTTTTACCAAATTGCAACTATCTCTCTCTCTCTCTCTCTCTCTCTCTCTCTCTCTCTGGTCTGAAGCTTTTCTAGCAACCTAGCTAGGCAACCAAGACAAACGGCATTGGAAACGAAGCCAACCCTTTTAAAAGATATCTAATCCGATTGGCTGGGCTTTGTATTTGATCTGATGCATCTCACAGGACTGTACTATTGCAGTCTGGAGGCTGTAGTTTTCTCTCAGAACTAAGTATATGAGAACATTCCTGAGATTCTACGCTTTCCAACAATACGACCCCTTCTGTCTGGCTGCTAAAATGATGGAGTAATTTACTCATAACGAAACCTATGCAGATGACCCCTCTCACATGACGAGTGGCTTACCTTCAGGTGATTGTAGCCCAGGCTAGGAATACTGCTTACACACAGTAAATAAGTCATTGGAAGGCGCCAGGTCTGTACTTTTAAACAAGCCCTGAACCACAGGTTACAGGCCATTTCTATTACATGTTCCCAAAACTTTTGAAACTCAGCTTTACTTCTCAGAGATTTTAAAGTTACTACAGTCATTCTTGTTAAATTCTGTCCTTCTGATGCACATATTTCTGGAGATTGCAGAGCTGTGCTGAGGTTATCACAGTGACGAAATAAAACCTCACCAAGGGCAGCACCAAATAGAAAATCAAAGGACTTGATCAGGAAAGAAACACCCAACATTCTGCTTTTAGTTTCTGGTTTTGGAGCTTGGTCTTCATAGGCAATCCATGTGTTCTGAAGTACGTCATAGTTATCCAGAACACGCTTGAGTGACTTTCCTTTCACAGTCCACCTTGCCGGACACAGAACTCGAAGTCCAGGGACATTAGGTGCAAGATTATTTTAAAGCTGTTCAAAGCAAGTTCCTCTGTTGGGAGAGTTTTTAATCAGTTTTGTTATTTCATGAATTATCTTAAGAACAGTTTTGATTTCTTTGCACTTGTTAACAGCATCACAGCATGATAAGTTTAAGGAGTGTTCATAACAGTGGACAAACAATGCCTGGCTTTGCACCAAATATCTGCTGTGCCACACCTGACTTTTTCCAGCCATAGTGGCAACACCATCATAACACTCCCCCCCCCCCCCCCCCCCTTGACGTTTGTGATACAAGCATTATAACATCTTTGATTGTGCACACCAGCAAATCCCCGGTGGTCAGCATCAAACAACCCCCAAGCGGTGACAAACAAGCCTTCCCAGGCGATGGCAAATAAGCCTCCCCAAGCGATGGCGAGCAGTCCTCTCCAGACAATGCAAGCATGGCAGCCCTAGTCACTGCAGGCTCGGGACTCCTAGGCAGTACAGGCTCTGCAGCCCTAGGAGAGGCAGGCTTTGCAGGCTCGGGCAGGAGCAACAGATAGTCTCCCTCTAGCAGTGGAGGCAGGAGAGGCAGGCAGTCTCCCTCTACCTGCTAAAACGAGATTACAATTAGGAATGGAGGGATGAGGGCTCCTGAGTGGTGAATCTGGTAAAGGCGCTTCGTGTGGAGTGGAGGATGCATCCTGTGGCCTGGATGTTGCCGGTTCAAATCTAGCCTATTCCACTGCCAACCGTGGACAGGAGCTCCCAAGGGGCAGCACACAATTGGCCAAGCACCGCCTGTGGTGGAGGGGGGAGTTACAGAAGTGTGCAAATACTGTCAAGTTACTACTGCACATATTTTGACAGCAGAAACCACTGAAACATTGTGGAAAGTAACTGAAAACAATCATCTCATACAGTATATAAAAGAGAAAGCCCCCCCCCCCCCCCCCCCAAAAAAAAAAATATTTCCATAAAATACCTAAAAAATAAGCACCAAAAAATTAAATTAATAAAAACAGAAATACAGAAACCTTAATTAAATCAAGATATTTTTTCTACTCTATTAAAATTTATTAAATATTTTTTCCAAATCAGCAAGGAATTGAATTCTATTTGCTCACTTTACAGCAGTTCTACTTCTAAAACAGGTTGCAAGTTACCCCTCCACTAACTGGGCAGATAGGCTTGATAAATACTGATTGTGAGGGGACATAATTCCAGGCTTTCTTTATAATTTTGTGTATAAAAATAGTGCTAAAACTGCTCTTCCCTTAAACAGCGCACTGTGAGAACTGTGCTAGAAACTGGACAGTGTAGGTAAAATTATTAAGTTTCTTTACCTTTGCCTCATTTGGTTCATAAAGGGTTGAACCAGCTGAAGCTTCATTCCCATCACTACAGGCAAGTAGCAAGTATTGTGTTAATAGGGGTGGAGTATGTACAGTTTTATCAAAGTGTGTATTCTTGGACTCCTGCCTGTGGGAACTATTTTCTGATGGTAGTGGAAAGTGTTTTATTTTCGTAGTTTTCCCTTTTGTGAATTTTTCGTTTTATTTTATAAATAAACGAGCACCAACCCAGCACTTGAAAACCTTCTGTCGCGGCAATTACCAGGCCAACCCCTCACAAAAGGTATTGTTAAATGTTTGCTTCCTTGCACTTGAGCAATTTATATCATGGTGCTAATTATTTTAAATTCGGTTCTTCAAGTAGTTGCAATTGTGATGTTCACACAACGTGTGTGTGTGTGTGTGTCTCAAGTGATTTCCTGTTATAGGTTTAATATAGAAATTGCATAGGCCAAGCTGGTATCAAAGACATGTCTGTTTCTGCATCTCTGCAACTTTCACTCTGTATGCGATTAATTCCTGAGGAATTATTGTAAACTCTTTTAAAAATAGTGGATTTTGTGATAAAACAAATGACAGATTACACATTTATAATTATAATTTACCAGAGCCAGAATATTCATCGGCCTTTGCATTCCATTAATTGATTCTCATTTTGTTTACCTGTATTTAGGTCTTCCTATTAGCTTAACCTGGTGCACACACACTACAAACGTTACAGGTTTCTAATGCATGCATTTACTTTAGCTTCTGATGAACTCTGTAGTGCTGTCGTTTCCTTAGGAAATTCTCAGACCACCAAAGCACTAAATTGCATGACCACTATCCTTTGGCTGAGATGGAAAGGGTCCAGTGTACTCTGGACTATAGAGATACCAGATCCCATGGCACCCATTGAAGAAATATACTGGTTGGATGCTAACCCATACATCCTTGGTGGCTAAACTAAATCCCTCTGCAGATGAATAAGTGTTTTTTAAACTTTTCCTTTGTGTTTCAATATCTTAGAATCTCCACAAATAATACGCTTTGATGATCTGATGCTCTGTTATGTCACAATACTGTGTTCTTTGGTGGATAAGCAATGTTATGTAACACTAATGGAATGCTCTTCCGATCTGGAGAGGATCACTGTACAGAAGCATGAGATCCCTTGTTAAGACTGTGCCAGTCATTTTATACTGTTTTCATCCAAGACAATTACATTAAGTCAAGCTCTGGGGAATTATAAAACTGCTGTGTTGCCCTGAAAGGTTTTGGTTTTCCAGTTTGTTTAAAGAATTTACTTGGGCTAGCTTTGGCCTTTAACGTTATCTCTGTTGAAACCTGGTTGTCATTCCATGTAATTGCATCCATCAGTCAATAATCAGTCAACTATCAATAATAAATGTTTTGTTTTTGTTTGTGGGAAATGTTTTTATTCAGATGTCAAAAATCCAGGGGCTTGAACTCTTGCCTTTAACACTGACTAATGCTTGACTCAGGTACTTGAGACTGCTTGGCTAGTTTATCCAGTCTTGGCCTGATACCCCCCAGTGGCAATGATCCAAACATTGCATTCCCTAGTCCATCTCAATAACTACAAGTATGAAGAGTTTAATGAAGATTCATCTGAATTACTAAGTTTTAAACAAGAACAAGATTTTTTTCCACTTGACTTATTATCTCTCCTCATCAATAACTTTGATATATTACAGTGATTTACAGTGTTACTGATCTCAACGTAAAATACGCATCAGAAATGTCCTGGTGTTGTATCACAAGTCTGTATCACACAGCTTGTATATGATACAAATGGCACCACAACATAGATTTCACTGGTACCTGAAGCTAAAAACGAAGGGGACAATGTGCCACCAATGGTAGACTTGCAACTTATTAACAATGCACTGTCATCCTTTAACAATATGAATGCCAGGTACGTTTTAATGATTTTTATTTATTTTTTAGTTCACAGTAGTGTCTCATTAGCTCTTTGCTCATTTTTGTTTAAGTTAACATAGTGAAATGAATAGAAAATTATGCTCTGCACTATATTGTATAGAAATCCTAAGAACATTACAAAGCAGCCTATAAATAATACTTCTCAAGACTGTTATGCAACTATAAGCAGATGTTATTTTTTAAGGCTTCCTTTAGCTTGAGATTCACCAAGGAAAGAGAATTAAGGTGTGAAATTAACACAAAAGCTTACATTATTAGATAATGTTATATAAGGTTTCTTGTTCTTGTTTTACTTCAGAACATGAAAAATATCCTGTTCATAACTTCCATTACACTCCCATCAAGTCATAATTTGGTTAGTTTTTGTTATTATTGCAAACATTTGTTCTCAGTGTTTAACTGGGATAATGAAGTCTGTGTGTTATCAGGTCTCACATGGCATTCTGAACAAACCGCATTCCTCATGGAATATTGAGGAATGTGTTATTTGTTATTTGTATTCATTCATAACAAAAACTAGGGCTGCATAAAATCACAATTTTTAAAATTATTATTATTGAATTCATCAAAATTAGTTTTAAAAAACAGTCCTCAAGAAAATATTCCTTAAAACAGGCTCACGTGTCATGAATAGGTCCCAGTATAATCAAAACACACTTATTAAATTAAAACAATGTGTGTGCCAGCAGTCAAAATATGGATGGAAGTCAATCCTTTACACTGCAGTTTTCACAGTGCATAAAAATGTTGTTTTTGTTTATAGCTTCTTATTTAGCTTTCTTGTTAGTCTCACAGACATTTTCCATTAGCAGAGACTGTTGGTTTCTTGTTTCCACCTTGCGACTCACACGTTTGTTGTATGGTTTCTATGTGCCTAATGAGGTTTGGTTTGTGGTTTCCACAGAGATCATGGTGACACAAAAATTAGAACAAGAGCACCTCCTCTCTGAAACCAAAGAACAGGTTTGAAAAGACTCCCTAGTTGACAACATGTTTTGCATATTAGTATTCTCTTTAATTGTATCTCCTGATTGTCTCTCTCACTTGCTGCAGGAGTACAGTCCTGACAGTTTTCAATCTGAGTAGTGGGTCTTAGATTCAGACCAACACTGGCACTCCTACCTAGGTTGTACCCGCATTGACCCGGTTTGACCCAAGTCGGCAGCGACTCACCTCAGGATGTGGGTCATCATGCTTTAACCCAGGTGGAGCAAAACAAAATGCATATTGGGCATTTGAAAGCAAACAGTGTAACAAACAGTTTCACTTCTGTAAAGAACATTTCTGTTTATTCTGTTTATCCATATTTTTGTTGATTGAAAACACACAGTGAGCCAGATTGCAGCAGGGATAAAGAAACATTTGCTCTAATGAACATTTTGGCTTGGGTGGAAGCGTTTCCAACAAGCTGCTTCAGGGCCATTGCGTATGTGCATTTACATACCCGTGTTTGTTCAGGAAGCTGCCCCCTTGTCTGTTTGTCACCTTCTTTCACATCAGATAGCATCTGCATCCTTTGGGTTGCATTGTGGCCAATGCAGAAAGACAACTTGCTGCATGTTACCTGCTTCGCATATTCATATTATTAGGGCCAATTAAAAGCATATTTATATTTCAATCGGAGGTTATAGCAGTGATGTCACAATAGTGGCTTCACCAAGCTTTAAGCTTCCCACAGCAATGGCCAATAAATTTAAATCTTTGATCATAAGGAAATATTTCACTATGGGCAGGTGGGATAAACAGAAAACTCTGTGGTTCTTTGTGGTTGAGTCATTATTAAATTTGTAAGTAAAGATATAAACAACTCAGGACTTAGTCCTGCAGTGTTTATATCTTCCCTCACTCATTTGATCATTTTTTTAACCCATCAGAACCATTGTATACTCTTTCTTTCTGGAACAAACTAATAATATTTGTTATAATAGTGTTTATTTAGGATGTGCTCTGAAGAAAAAAAAGAGTAGACTGAAAAACACAGTTTTTCTCTTCCCTTAAAACGAAGTAGAACTGATCAATAGGAGCCCTTATTTTCTTGAGTTTTAAAAGAACAACTGGATGACTTTAAAGATATTTAATGTATACTAACTAACATATACTGGATGGTTCTTTCATGACTAGGCCTCTTTCAAGATTATCTTACTGTATTTCATTAAAACCTGGTATAGCCAAGAACATTTTTCCATAAACAATCAGTTTTTTTTTGGCCTTTTGCCATTTCTCCATTTCCCTATTACATTTCAAAGAGGAAGGAAACCTTATTTATAAAGCACCCTAATGAATTCCTGTAAATGAGATCAAAGAACTACAAACAATCACATTAAAATCAAAATTACTTTTTCAAGCAAGTTGCTTTATTGCAAACCTGTTGTCAAGGAGGGAACCAAAGATATTATTGTGCAATACCAATGACAGACTGGGCAAATCCACCACCTTTGATTGAAGACATACTTTTTAAATAATAATATCCTTATCTTACATAGTTTATACACTGTAACTGAAATGCAAGGATTGTGTGTGCATTTTCAGCTAACAATGGGAAATTAATTATAGAGATCCAGTAGTGGGTGGTTATTTTGATCAAACCTCAGTGGCATAAAATGTATTCAAAGCATATACAGCAGACATAATAACATACAGTATGGGAATGATCTGAAATCTCAATATTTTCCTGTTTTTGTAATTTGAATGAACTGAAATACTGGAAGTTCAAGTGTTTTAAAGTTTATATTAAATATGTTATAAATGTGTCATTTCATACAAAAAATAAATGAATTGGGGTGTTGTTTTTATTAAGGGAAAATTGTATGCACAACATTTTGTTTTGACAAGAATTAATCTAATTTTGGATTGAAGCAAAAACCTGTGTGTGTTTGCTTGTGAATGTGTAACACTAGCTTGCTCACAGGGGCTACAAAACAGAGGGATTATTTTTAATATTTAGTACGACTACACCATTTCAGTGTGATAAAACACAGAATAATATTAAATAATTGATCAGAATCTTTTTAATTAGACACAGAGCTAAAATACAGGGAGCAGTGTCACCAAGAAAAACATAGACAGTAGAATGAGAATGCTTTTATTTGACAGCATGGTTAAAATGAGCAGCACATTGTTCAATATCCAAGTGATCAATTACAGATTTTTCTATGAACATGTCATCATAATGAAGATTTATCAGAATAGTTATTTTAAATCACCAAAGTACAAACTGCACTATTGCACTTCAGAAAGTGCTTAGTGCATGCAGAAGGGTATGGTTTGTTAACCAGGTGTAACTAGAGGATAATAATACAAACACTGACCATTGTAAAAACACAAAACATAACATGTTGTCTGCACATGGGAGGGAACATCAGAGTGAGAGAGAAATCTGTATAACAATCTCTTACTTTACTTTCCATACTATCGGTTACGATTAGCTACCGACAGACTATGTCTGTCATTGTTGGAGCACCTGCATCACTTGCACACCTGAGCACTGCAAACTACTCGATAACAACATTTTCTGACAGATAAATATACTTTCATTTACTTATTGTCTTCTTAGGGAAATGGAACTTAGACCAGTCTAATTTACTATGATTTTCTAACTCCGCAAAAACAAAGCCAAACGAGAGTAGAATAATTTTTAATGGTTGGTCATCTATTTTACACTTACACCTCCTGTTCACTGTTTATTACTGTGACAGGATGGCTGGGTGGGTGATGTCACCAGACCAGGAAATAGATATACAGGCAAACAAAGAACTGCAGGTTGAGTCGCCAATGTGCTCTTTCTTTATTAAATAAGAACAAAGACTTTAAATAAGAAACAAAATGGCGCGAGAGCCAAATAAATAAACAAACACAAAGTAGTACCATGCTGGTGCACATCCAGCACGCATAGCAATGGACTTTTTTTGTTATTTCTCTTTCTCTTTGTCTCCTTTCTCTGTCTTTCTCTTCTCCTCTTTCCCAGTACACAGCTGCTGTTTATACTGATGTGGCGGTTCTCAAATTTGAAGACAGCCATTCAATATAAGTATTTCTGGCAGGGAAGGTTTTTAGCCCCTTCCCTGCCAAACAAAAAAACAATAATATCTATTTTTTTTTTTTAACAAACCCAGAAAAATACAAAAATAATAAAAATAAACAAAGGGGTGGGGTGTACCCCATCACAATTACCAAGAGCTCTCCGGTTGAATGATTTCATGACCTTTTCATCTTGAACAAGCTCCAATAAATGCAGAGCTCTGATATGCAGTAATTTAGATAAAATGTATTATAAAAAATGCTCACAAATGTCTATATCCAAACAATATTATAGAGCTACAAAGTAAAAAAATAAGTTAAATTACTGTAACTTTTTTTTTTTCTAAATTGTTATTTTTTTTTAGCTGGTTAATAATAGTATCTCATTCCTACAATGCTCTTCACTGTGTTTGTTTATTATGGTTGTTTTGCATGTGTATAAAGCCATAACCCAATTCACAAGCCCTACTGAATACCATGGCCCCCTCAGCCAGACTGTGGCAGCACAGAATGTACAAACTATGCACGCACAGTAATGAGAGAGGAGGGACCTAATATATAGCCTCTGTTAACTATGTATAAGCATTATAACGGAGCCCTAGTCCATATGAAAAGTCATACAGTACTGTATATAAGCGACATCAGTCTAAAAGAAAACAAGAAAACAAAACTATAAAGAAAACAGCTTTTATTAAAAAAAATGAAAAAATAAAAAATAAGTAAAATATATTGAGGTTTTTCCATACTATAACATAGAGGGTTCCCAAATGATACTTTAAATATAAATATAATATAAACACAGTTAAGTTAGTTATCACTTTTATTTGAAACACTCCCCATCATGACTTAAAAAAAAGAAATCAAAAGCTAATGACCAGATTGCATGCAACCTATGAGATACTAAGATGTGACACTAAGTGATATGTTAAATTCAATGAGTGACTGAGGCAGGAAAGAAGCAGTTGGCCTGATTCAGTGAACAGACTGTAACCCCTGATTATAAGTAATTAAGCGCTATCCTACTGAGGTTCTGGAAAGGGTGTGGAGAATTTAAACTTCTACCTATTAACCCTTTACACTCCAAGCAATTTTCACCTGTATTACATTAACTGCATTTCCCACTGTAAAAATATATTTTTGTTTTATGTTCAAGAGGCATGACTGTTATATAAAATCAAAATAACAAAGTTTCCTTTATTTTTCAGATATGTTTTGGAGACTCTTACAGATGAGAAAATGTAGACTAAAATATAAATGCATTTACAAAAAGTAACTCTTTGTTGCTATGAAAACATATATAAGGTTACCGGCAATTTGAAATTTCAATATGTTGGGAAGTTGCATACACAATTTCAGCCCAATAGGACAAGAAACAACCAAAATACAAGTGTGTAAACATTGTTAGCGTTTTTCAGATGTATACCAAAAAAGTGCCTTTCAGAACATAAGTAACAAAATAACTATATACAGTACAAGAAAGAAATAACAACAACAACAACTATATACACAGATCTCTTGTGTAGAATGAAGCTGCTTACAGTAGCAATATCAATAAAATGAAACAACAATGTTTTGTAACATTTTTGTAATATTGTAGTACCCTGCTTATTAGTTTTGTCACAATTTTTTTGGACACTCTCTGGAAAAGTAACAAACGAAATAAATCTGAATGGTTGTAGTTCCTCCAGCTTGGACCTGGAGTGTGACAGGGTGTGAACCTTGGCTGAGTGAGAGTGGTCATTAGGCCAGTTTACATGTGTGATTATGTCACGTGAATGGACAATGCACGTAGAACGTTAGGTTATTACCATAATCCTCGTTCCCTGGAAAGAGAATGACAACCATTACTGAATGGGAAGAGCCTCTCTGAGCATCAATCTCTGAGCAACTATACAAAAGCTGCCCTATCAGGGCCCTGCTGTGATGGGGAAGTCCCGCCCACCTCCTGCTGAAGAGGGACGTCCTCACAGTTAGCACATCACCATTTTCTTTTGAAAACAGAGGTCAACTGGGGACACGACCTCAAAGGGTAATGGTTGTCATTCTCTTTTCAGGGAACCAGGGTTATGGTAATAACCTAATGTTCCCTGTCAATTCAAATGACAACCATTACCAAATGGGAAAGCTGTACCAAAGCTATCATGGCTCCAGACTACCAACAGTACAGCCCCAGGGCGATAGCAACAGAGCCCACATGACACCTAAGGGCATGCTGCCTGCAAAACTCTAGAGCCCAGAGAGGGACTCGTTCGGTTTGTCACATCAGGGCGGTAAAAACGCACAAATGTCTGACTACTTGTCCATGTAGCAGCATTGCATAACTCACCTAAGGAGGTGCCATGATGGTAGAATGGGCCGTAATGTCCCTGGTAACGGGGAGTCTGTCTGTTCATACACCAAGCATATCACATCTGTCACCCAGTGCGCTAGACGTTGCTTCGATAGGGCCTGACCTCTAGATCCAAATAACAGCGTAGAACCCGAACAGGGCATAGTGTATGTTGTCTACGGTACTCCACTGACAGCACTCGCCTCGACGCCGATCCCAGCACCGACTGATTCGGCACTGGTGAATCATTTAAAAAAAAAAAAAAACGTGTCTGCAGGCTGCTCATTGAACACAGCAGTTTGGATAAACAGCAACAACAACTGCAAACATGTTGGTGCAGTCAACTGGATCAGCGGGCTTCCACCAGTGTGACCGGTGCTCAGCCAAGCTTCCCAGGAAGGATGAACACAGATCCTGCACCAGGTGCCTCAGGCCAGAACACGCGACCAAGGCACTGGCAGGTGAGCTGCTCTCCCTGTCAGAAGTTCTCAAGGAGAAGAAAGCGACGGAGAGCAGCCCTATCCCCAGCAGAGTCTCTCTCCTCAAGCCATGGGAGAATGAGATCGTCCAGGACCCCCCCTGCTACAGTGATCAGGGAACTCTCCTGCACAACTGGATCTCCCCTTGAATCCCCTCACAGAAGGGAAGCGATCACTACAGATGCCTCCACTCTGGGCTGAGGAGTGATCTGGAACAGGAGAGGAATAAGAGGTCAGTGGAAGGGACATTGGCAGCAAGTGCACATAAATGCGCAAGAGCTGCAAGCAGTGAGCCTGGCGTTATCACATTTTCGCCAGCAATTACAGAAACATGTGCTGGTCCGGACGGACAACACCACAGTGGTAGCCTACATAAATCACCAAGGCTGCCTGCGCTCACCGGGCCTTCACCACACAGCACACAGACTCCTGTCCTGTCCTGAACTTGCGCTCCATCAGGGCAGTTCACCTCCCCGGTGTGAACAACAAGGCAGCAGACCTCCTGTCCAGAGGAGCTACAGACAGCTCGGAGTGGAGGCTGCATCCTAACAAGATGCTCGGATACATTGTGAAAAGTGTTGAATTTAAATCAAGGGAAGTAATGTTAAAACTGTACAATGCACTAGTAAGACCTCATCTTGAATATTGTGTTCATTCTGGTCACCTCGCTATAAAAAAATATTGCTGCTCTAGAAAGAGTGCAAAGAAGAGCGACCAGAATTATTCCGGGCTTAAAAGGCATGTCATATGCAGACAGGCTAAAAGAATTGAATCTGTTCAGTCTTGAACAAAGAAGACTACGTGGCGACCTAATTCAAGCATTCAAAATTCTAAAAGGTATTGACAGTGTCGACCCAAGGGACTTTTTCAGCCTGAAAAAAGAAACAAGGACCAGGGGTCACAAATGGAGTTTAGAAAAAGGGGCATTCAGAACAGAAAATAGGAGACACTTTTTTACACAGAGAATTGTGAGGGTCTGGAATCAACTCCCCAGAAATGTTGTTGAAGCTGACACCCTGGGATCCTTCAAGAAGCTGCTTGATGAGATTTTGGGATCAATAAGCTACTAACAACCAAACGAGCAAGATGGGCCGAATGGCCTCCTCTCGTTTGTAAACTTTCTTATGTTCTTATGTTCTTAAGTGGAGTCAGAGGAGAACCGTAGACAACATACACTATGCCCTGTTTGGGCTCTGCGCTGTTATTTGGATAGGACAGCGTCCTGGAGACAGTTCAAAGAGCAGAAAAAGAGCAAAGAGTTTCGTATCGAAATCTGCTCTTTTTAAGAACTGAACAAATGTTTCGGTACAGTTCCGCAACGATACTGGTATAAAAATGCTAGTGTGAATAGGGTCAAACGTTAGTGGTGGCAACCTCAGGTGGAAAAATAAGCCGTTGACCAACATCTGCCAGCATTTTCCACTCTCTAGCAGCTTCCAGTTGTCCTGGGCCAGGTTTGGTTTTAACACCTTTTCTTGGTGGTTGCTCTCCTGGGCAGAGGAGTGTTGTCTTTTGTGTGTAATGCTTAGATGGAACTGGTGGCAAGTTATTAGTCAGGTTATGGTATCAGCACCTGGTAATGGCACCAAGTAAACCAATCTTGGCTAAGACCCACCTTACATCCTGTCAAAATGTGCCTTATTGTTGCAGGTGATGAACACAAAGGACATGAGGGATTCTCACCCACCCAGAGGTTTAGGTTCTGTGGTGATGGGAGAACATCATATGTTGATCTAATGAAGCAATTGATCCTGCTCTGTTCCATTGTCCATAGGTCTTGCCAGCCGATCTTGCCTTGTTCCACACTTTCCCATCTCATCCATTCTCCCTGCTTGGCCTGGGAAATGGCCATTACACACCTCATCCTCTCTTCCTGCTTTTGCACCTTGCTGACTATCAACTTATTATTTGTCCATAATTCTAGATCTGTAAGTTAGATTCAGAGGTTCCCATTTTTTCAAATATCACAAAACCTTTTCTGCCAAAGCCTCCAACAATGGAACCAGAGGATTTACTAGGACGTCCTAGACCAAGACCTATTCTCCTATTTCTTCACATGTCTCTGATTCATAGCATGCTCTGCATGCGGTTCCACTGCTCACCCTATTATTTCCTGCTCCCTTACTGACCCTCCGCTCCGTCCCCTCATGTCACTCTTCATTCTTTCATCCTTCAATCTTCCTCATTCTTTCATCCCCTCCAGATCAAAAGACGGCCAGGACCACAATATTATATTCTCTGTATGCTGCCTCATTTGTAATAATTTCAACGAAGGAATCTGCTTCTACTTGGCCTGTAACTTCCTTCATATATGCAGCCATTGTGACAAAGCCCATTTACAATTAGTATGTCCCCGCAAACCCCATAAAACAGCTCAAAATAAAAAAAAAACACTGCTAACGTTTCAAAGTGACTACTCAGATTCTTGTCCACACCTATTAATATCCAAACCTAGCCTCAGAACTACACAAGCACCCTGACCCCTCTTTTGTGTTTTTTCTAATTAATGGTCCCACTAAAGGGTTTTCTACTGGTCTTTTTTTGTCTACTTACCTCTTCCACTTATTGCAAAAACCTAAAAGCTGCCATTTTGGACCCCAAATCTGTTAAAATTTTACTAAAGAAAGAATTAGACAACGAGTTTGTGATAGGTCCCTTTGAATCCCCTCCTTTTCCCACCTTTCACATTAACCCCATTGGGGTTGAAATAAGGAAATACTCGGTCAAAAAGAGACTGATAATCGACCTTTCCTCTCCCCATAACTCCACCACCCCCAGCATCAATAGTTTAATCCCTCACAAAGATTTCTCCCTGTAACAATCGACCACGCCATATCCTTACAAAATTGGCGGGAAAAACACATGGCTGGCTAAAGTCAATATATTAAATACTTTTAAAATCATGCCATTGATCCCGCGCTTTGGCACCTCTTCAGAGTACAGTGGTGCTCCAAATTTTACTTTTGTGTTCGCCTAACATTCAACTGCAACAGCAGCCTCAAGTTATTCGATATCCTGTAAGAAGAGCTATGCTTGATCCTTCTTAACAACTACCACATTCCTTTTCTGCTGCATCTCCTGGGTGATTTTCTTCTCACTGACTTTCCCCACGCTCCCTCTGCCCAGAACATAATGATTCTCAAATCATTATTTTCAAATCTCGAAACTCCCCTAGCACCAGAAAAGACCTTGGGTCCTCTCACTTCCATTGAATTTCTAGGCATCACCCTTGATTCTCAAACCTTAGTAGCCCTTTTTCTCCTAGCCTTTTTCAGGTTTCTTAGGTACTCACAGTTTTCCCTAGATTCACAACTGTATCTCCGATCTAGCTTTTACTAAAATGTGCTCTTAAGTTAATAGTCTGCCTGGAGGAAGGGCAATCAGATCAACCATGGATGCTCAAAGGTGATTTTGTTTTCCTCTCCTGTGCATTGATAATCTTTGTTAAAGGTTGGCTAAACCTTCAAGTTGGCTATATCCAAAGTTAGGTTTGATGCCAAATAAATGTGTATATATATATAACATACTTCAATGTATTCTTGTATACTGCACATTCTACTCAATAAATATTTGTACCAAAACACGTTGTAATTGGTGTTTGTCCCGAACTACTGAAATGAGATTTATAACTAAAGTTCGGGAGGAGGGTCAGACCCCTATGTCTGTGTCATCAAATTGAATCATTCAATCTACACATTGGCTAATTAAGATTGTTAGCACTATAAATACCCTCTTCACTTACCTCTCAATTGCGTTTTGATTTCATCATAACCCACCACCTCCCCATCTCCACCTCTTTAGAAATTTAGGTTTTTATCTATGGGGATCTCTGCCTCGTCCAGTCGGCCAGGCAGCGAGCCCTCAAACCAATTTAGGTTTGATGCCAAATGAATGTGTATATGTAACATACTTCAATGCATTATTGCATACTCCACATTATCCTTAATAAACATTTGTACCAAAACATCTTGTAATTGGTGCTTGTCCCGAACTACTGAAGTGTTGAATGCAATCAGAAAACATAATGCAAAAGTTCAAATTAGATAATATCTCCAGCACTTGTCTGTGAGACTAAACTCAAATTCTGTCATTTTTCTTTTTTTAAATGAGAAAACACTTAGCATTTTCTATTAAAATAATGTTATATATTAAATCATATTTAGTGTTTCAATCAAATACCACTGCAATGAAAATGAAAATATTCATTTGAAACCAAATGTTTGTTGAAAAGGGGACTTTCTTCTGCTATGTTTCCCCTTGATTTGAACATTCAGGGCCAAAGTGTTTACTCCAGTGTTAAAATAATAAAATAAAATAATAATAAAAACGTAACTTACAAAAATTTATAATAAATAAATAAATAAATAAATAAATAAATAAATAAATAACAGACATTTTACCTTTTTCAAAACATAGGAGTTAATTAAAGACTGGAGTAAATGCTTTGAATCGACCTTGATAAATTTACTGTTGGGTGGTACTATGATATGTAATAACCTCAATACATTTTCTTTTTTCTTGTATAATTAATGTTATGTAAATATTCATACTGCAGATAACCCACTAGGTCATATTATTACTATCTAAACAACATTTTGGGGCAGATGGAATGGTAACATAGAAACATATATAAAATGAAAATACAGCAGACGTTTTATCACAAGATCTTCTACTATGGGCACATTGTTATTATGGTGTAGATTAGTTTAACAGTGTCTCTTTACCACCATCAAGTGGTTACAAGTAAAATTGCAGTTTTGTTAACTTGTTAAACTCAGTGGTAGGCTGTACCCCCCTGAACAGTAAAGTAGTCACGTTTATAGATTAAACCTGTAACGAAACTGGCCCTACATAAATTGTACATACGATGATTTCTGAAATCAGAACTTATTTTTTATCAGAGAATTGTCAGCAACAAATAATTAAAGTTGTACTTTGACACAACGTGTTAGAAATGTGTATCAAAATGTTTTCAACCCCTTTCTGTTAGAAATACTAAAAAATACTAAATTATTTTGTTCAAATATATTACGTTTTATTTACTTTTTTTTTTTTTACTGATCTATTTATTGAATAATAACATGGGGAAGGCTGGGCAACATGACCAAACCTGCAGACTGCAAGACACCCACAGGGCTGGTAATAAGCATTTGCATTTGGACGTTATTAATAATGTGCTATTTTATAAATCCCATTGAGGTTAAAAAAAAAAAAAAAAAGTGCAAACAGAAATAAGTGCCTTTTTTATACTATAACGGGGTATACTGAATTGATTTAAAAATGTTTGGTCCTAATTTAATATTTAAACGACGGCGGTATTTAGATTAGACATGTCATGGTGCTCTACAAACAAGCTGCAACTCTATGTTTTGTAATTAAGAAATACAAAAATACGTGCTCTTAATGCATTTAATTAATAATAAAAAAAGACTTATCAAAATGTTTGTCATTCAACTGAGTGTTTTATAGATATTGTAACGCTAGGAGGTTGGGGCGAAGGGTGAGGGTATCTCAGGGGTTAACTTGTGTGAGTGGTTGAGGGGCATGGGAAACGCGGTTTGGGATGACTGTGAGTCCTTGCTAGGAGCGGGAGGCTGAGTGTAGGGAGGAAGGGATGCGGGTGATTTGAGGGGGAACAGGGTGGACCGAGGGCATAATGGTACGAACGGTAGAACTGACAGGATAGTGTGAGAATGGTGAGAGATAAGAATAAAGAGGAAAGGAAAGAAAGAACGAAAAGAGAGAAATATTGAATCACCACTTTATTTTCTGTTTGCTCCCAGTACCTTTCCCTTGTTTATATTGAAAGTGTTATTTAAATAAATACGGACTCTTAAGCCTTTAAACTACCTACCATCTGACTCCATTCATCCTGGAAGTTCCAGTACAATATTGAGGGAGTTGTATTGTATTGCAATGTAATGTGCCCTGCAATAAATTGAGATATTAAGCTGGGAAGCCAACTACTGTAGCCATATTTTAAAGGCAACTTATCTGTAGATCATCTGAAAAATGTATTCCAATGGTCTATTATTCAGATAATTATTAACTTTTCTTTTAAAACGTCTTCCAAAATATTAAAATGTTTAAAATTTATGAACTAATTACAGAAGATACAGTTCTTCTAAACTTGAAAATAGATGTGTCAAATATTAATTTACCTCCTGTGCTAGGTTTCAGACCCGTTACAAGCCACTGTACTGATTTACTTTAATGTCCAGTGCCCGACCGTAGCAAAAGTATATCTCTGCAGAATGAAGGCTCGCACAGCGTAGCTCTCCCAGGGAGCTCACATAGAGTAGACTTTGTACGTTCAGCTAGTTAACTGAGTAAATTAGCTGTAATTTACATTTTCTTTTTTAATCTTTCCGTCACTTTATTAAGGAAGATAGTTGTTACAGGGAGCATGTTAATACAGGTGACATTAGCACATAATCTTGCACTGAGATGGCCTAATTATGTATTAATCAATTCAAACTTTTTGTTACAATTATTAACGTTAGATGGACATGGGCTATATAAACAAGCCCCGGTAAGAACTTAACTTGGTAACAATTTCGCACGCAACACTACCTTGTGCGTGCTGCCTGTAAAAGCAACGCTGTGGGGTTCTGCGTTTTGCAGCATTACCGCTTTCGACCCTAGAGCTTTCCTTTGTTGATTTGAAACTGCGTCACTTGCTTGCCGGAGCTGAAAGCTTAATTCTGATTGGCGAATCCCAAGCGGATATACATTACGTACGCCGGGTCAACCAGTGTTGTTGTTGTTTGGGAAACCATCGTAACGGCTTGTCTCCGTTGATAGACCTTTACTCATTGAAATTAACATTTAACGTACTGTAGTTTTAAATAAATAATTATATCGAAAACACTGGGACATGACTCTACGCAGGTATGTGCGGATAGAATACATTTTTTTTTTTGTTCTCAACTTGTAACTGCAACTTGTTTCTAGTGTCTGTTCTGCATCGTTTCTTTGATCGCTACAGTGATGTCTAAATCACAGAAGGGTCTGGGAAACGTATTTTATACTACTTGTTTGTTAAATATTAACATTTGCTATAAACACAATCACTATCCCGGCTGCCACAAATACAATTTAGAGAGGATACCGTAGGAATATAGAACAAAATCTACTATAGGTCCTGCCAGCAGAAGGACGTATTAATCACTGCGTGACAACTGAACAACCTAAATAAACGAGTACGTGGCTAAATGTCAAACGTGTAACCATTTAAAAATGCGTAAATGCAAAGCACTTACCATCAACAGTAGCCCACTACTATAATATTTTTAGACGTACTGTTACTGTTGTTGCTAGTAATAATCCTGCACCTTTCGGACGTGAGGAAGCAGCGTTAATTACAGTATAATGTGAAGTCCAATAGGCTATAGCTGTGCAGACTCTGAGCACTCCTCACCACAGTTCCATGCCACACAGACGTGGGCATGTCAGCACTTTGTAATGACAGTTATTTCATTTTATTAAGGTATGCCCCCAACTTAAAATTGCATTTTAAACTTGACATAGTTTTTGGATTGTTTTCAGATTTTGTCCAGAAGGTTATGCAGGAAAGTCACCCAACGTCCCGGTTTAACTCTTTAAGAACTGGCCAATGCACCTAGATTGCTAATGCAATAACGGACAATAACTGTGCATACAAGACCAGTTAACCAGGCATGTTCTTAGGTATGCCCTTTAATATATATATATATATATATATATATATATATATAATATATATATATATATAATAAAATTTATTCTACCAATATTAAAACATACCCATGGGTTTGTTGCTCTGTCCTTGTCTTCACGAGGTTCTACAGACCCGTACCTTAGTTCTGTGGAGCGTGTGTTAACAGGTTAGGTGTTTTGTAAAACAAAAAAATTTGTTTTAACGATACACATTCTGTAAGAAATTGGTCTACAAAGTATGACAATATAGATATATAGAACACCTCTGATGCTAGATGTATAGATTCCCTCTAGCAGGGGTGTCAAACTCAGTTCCTGGAGGGCCACAGTGCCTTCTGACTTCCAGAAGACACATGTTCTCATTTACTTAATTGGTCTAATTATTTGATTAATTGGACAAATGTAATACTTCATTCTAGGCCTCAAATTGTTTTATAGGTAGTGGACCTTGAATCAAGTACATTTCTGAAATCAACTCTAAAAGACCTTGAAAAAATATTAAATATGTCAATTTGAACAAGTAATTGGATGAATGCAGTTAATTGAGCTTAAGTTGGATTGAAAACCAGAAGACCCTGCGGCCTTCGAGGACTGGAGTCTGACACCCCTGATATAGAACAATCCATAGACTCTTAGGACCTACACAAAAACTTGAGGAAGCAATTAGGAATAGGACCTATACAAAAACTTGGAGTAGCAATTAGTCCAGTTCAAATGTGCATCAGAAAAATGGACTGTTGTTGACAACCATTGGGCCTAGCTTTTGGACCTTGGGATTTGATTCCCTGACTGGTGAGGTTTAATGTATTTCTAATCTTTTTCTAAAGGAGGAAGGAGATTAACCATGTCTAATTCCTCCCAAGTACTCACATGATGATGTTTATAAATAATTGCTTTAGACCTTCCTATAGAAAACCATATGCTGTATACTGAGATCTAACATGACATTTTTTTATTTTGCTTTCCAGTTTGTTTGACACCAGAAGAATGTAACACTTGTTGTACACTCAGCATGAACTTTAAGACTTGAAAATGCCAGCAGGTGAGGATAGCATAAAGAAACATTGTTTATCCTAGAAGGCGGAAATCTTCATAGTTTCGATGTAACTGAAAAAAATGACTTGCAAACATTATATAGAACTGGTGCAAGACAGCTATAGTACACAATACCTTGCTTTCATTAAAAATCTAATTTGACAAAAATATTTTTGTAATATTGAAAATACTTACATAGGAAAGGTCCACTGAGATAACGATCTTGTTCATTTGGTGTTCCTCTTGGAAAGATCATTCTAAACTTTCTGCAGAGGGTATAATTAATAGCACTTGTGATCTGCAAGTCACAGAAAATAGGATCACAAGAGATGTACATTTATAATTTATATCAATCAGAGCTCTTTGCTCCCACCACAAAGTAGTTTGTTATTCAACTGATTATATTAAACAATTAATACTGTACTTTAGATATATAGGTAGGTATAATTGTGCTTCTGGACTTTGGATGGCTGAAAAACATTGTGATGTCACACATCAGCTTTTACCTTGTATTTGATGGGTGGAAGGATTAGCGTATAGAGACAAACGCAGGAAACCCTTCACTTTGACTTTCTTACTAACCCTGTGTTCAGTAGTCCACTAATGATTTGTTGGTGCTATCTGGGACTGAGCATTTTAGCTGATCATGTACCTTGCACAATGCTTCTCTTTAATCGTGATGGAGGAGATTTGTTTTTAAGGAGATATCTCATCCATAACTATAAAACACCCATTGGTGGTATACTGTACACACACACAAAAAAATACACAATTATTTAAAAAACATTTCAACTAGAAGACCTTGGAAGACTTCTTGTCTAAACTTTTGTTAAATAATGTAATATGTTTATTTTAGAATTACTACACAAGAAGACAAGGAAACAAAATTGTACAATACAATAATGGAATGGCATTGCACAGGACATACAGGAGTCTTTGCATCACCAAGCTGTTGTTCATTGGGACTAACAATGTTCAGAGAGGAGTTCATAGAAGTGCCTGATCCCTGAATGTGATAATATTATTTCTATACTTTTTTTTAACCCTTTAATTTAGTCAAAATATTTGTCTTCTAGGGGAGAGTGAAGCAAAAGCAAGGACCAAGGCTCGATTTGAAGAAGTATTTAAGAGCTATGCAGGTCCATCTACTGAGAAAAAGAAAAGCACCCAGCCTCGGGAAAGTTTTGCAGTGAGTAAATAGTTTTTCTCAAAATCAACTGTAACTGAGTAATAAGCAGAGGCTGGGGTTATCAGATACAACTTTATTTGTGTCATAAGCATTAACGAAACTACCAGTATTGATGAGGTGAAGTGTCAGCTGAATTTTAATGAGCTCATGTTAAAACAGGAAGGTTTTTTTGCTAAATAGATAACAATCCAGATTCCTTTAAGTTTCTTTCACAAAGTTTATTATAAATTATATGTTTCTTATAGAAAGCTTATGGAAATGCTCACTCAATTACCCCATTATCTATTAATTTCAAAACTTCAATAAAGATTTATTTTCAGTGCTCAGCTGTGTGAGGAGTAAAAAAGATTTTAAAAGTACATATAAATGAGTTCCCCTGTTTCTTAATGTGTTTTTTTTGTTAACATGAGCTTTTCAAAGTATTTCAAATAATTCTAGCCTTAGATTTGTAGTAATATATTGTAATATACAGTCTACACCCCCTTTTTTCACATTTTGTTGTGTCAGTACTTCAGAGTTTCATGCATTTAAATGAGGATTTTTTTTTCCACTTATCTACACATCATACTCCACACTGTTAAGGGGAAAAATGTTTTTGTTGAGAACAAAATTATATATTAAAAATACAAAACTGAAAGATATAATTGGATAAGTCTCCACCCCCCTGAGTTAATACTTGGTGGAAGCACCTTTGGCAGCAATTACACTGTGAGTCTGTTGGGATAGATCTCTACCAACTTTGCACACCTAGATTTGGCAACCGGAGTGGCTAAGAAACAAACAGGTAAATGTCCTTGAATGGCCCAGTCCGCACCCTGACCTAAATCCAATCGAAAATCTGTGGCATGACTTGAAGATTGCTGTCCATCAACGGTCCCCGAGGAACTTGACAGAGCCCAGTCAGAACTGGTGACCATTGTTCTTTACAAAACTGTTCAAGCTCTGTCAAGTTCCTTGAGGAGCGTTGATGGAAAGCAATCTTCACGTCGTGCCACAAATTTTAGATTGGATTTTGCTCGGGGCTCTGACTGGGCCACTCAAGGACATTTACCTTTTTTTGTTCCTTAGTCACTCCGGTGTAGCTTTGGCTGTGTGCTTTGGGTCGTTGTCATGATGAAAGGTGAACTTCCATCCCAGCAGGGCAGCAGGTTTTCCTCAAGGACTTCTCTCTACTTTGCAAGTGCAAACTACAAGTGCCCCAGTCCCTGCTGATGAGAAACATCCCCATAAACTGATGCTGCCACCACCATGCTTCACAGCAGCGATGGTGTTCTTCGGGTTATGCGCTGTGTTTGGTTTCCGCCAAACATAATGATTTACATTTAGGCCATTAGTTCCATTTTAGTTTTGTCAGACCACAAAACTTTTTGCCACATGGCTACAGAATCTCCTGAGTGTGTTTTTTGCATACTTCAAATGGGATTCAAGGTGGGCTGTCTTGAGTAATGGCTTCCTTCTTGCCACCATACCATACAGGCCAGATTTGTGGAGTACTTTGGATATTGTTGTCACATGCACACTTTGACCAGTCTTGGCCATAAAAACCTGTAGTGCTTGCAAAGTTGCCATTGGCCTCTTGGTAGCCTCTCTGATCAGTCTCCTTCTTGCTCGGTCATCCATTTTGGAGGGACGGCCTGATCTAGGCCAGGTCTTGGTGGTGCCATACACCTACCATTACTTAATAATCGTCTTGACCGTGCTCCAAAGGATATTCAAGGCCTGTGATATTTTTTTTTTTATACCCATCCCCTGATCTGTGCCTTTCAACAACATTGTCCCAGAGTTCTTTTGAAAGTGCCTTGGTGCTCATGGTTGAGTCTTTGCTTTGAAATGCACTACCCAGCAGAGGGAACCTACAGGAACTGCTGAATTTATCTTGAAATCATGTGAATCACTACAGTTTAACACAGGTGGAGGCCACTTAACTTGGTGTGTAATTTTGAAGGCGATTGGTTACACCTGAGATAATTTAGGATTGCTATTACAAGAGGGGGTGGGTGATTGTACATTTATCCAACCAAGCTATTTCAGTTTTTTATTTTAATTAGGATGTGTAAATAAATGGAAAAAAAAGTATTTTAATTCCAGGTTATAAGGCAACAAAAGGCAAAAATTTTGAAAGGGGGTGTAGACTTTCTAAAGGCACTATATATACAGTACCAGTCAAAAGTTTGAGTACACCTGCTTGAAACCAGGTTTTTCATGATTTTATCTATGCTTTTAACTGTATAAACTTGTCTGTCAACACTTACTATTTCATTACATGATACATGTACTTATATAAGCTGATAATCATGAGTGAATTGTATTCAGAAATTTTATTTTTTAAATGAAAACGTAAATCTTGTCAATTTCAATGACATGGTCGCCCAAAGCAAGGTGATTTCAGTCTGAAGTTAAAAGTCTGAAATGTATATAACACTGTGTTAGAACACTGGCTTAAGTGTAAAAGTGTCTTTGTTAGATGTTCTCTGAGTTAACTATCATGTTACCTAATTAACCTTTTGTCACCAATTATTGTTACAGGTGAGGGTCCACAATTACTATAAATATAGGTAGTATAGGCACAAGTTTGTCATTCCTGAATGTAAGGGAGCAGAAAATGGCAAAATACGCTCAGTTAAGCAAAGAAAAAAGACAGTCTGTAATTACTTTAAGAAATGAAGGTCAATCTTTAAGACAAATCGCAGGAACTTTGCAATTGTCTGTAACTGCTGTGGCCAAGACCATCAAACTTTTGAAGAAACTGGCACTCTTGAGGACCGAACAAGGTCAGGCAGGCCAAGGGTGACCTCAGAATCGGAGAACAAGTTAATTCGAGTCACAGTTCTGCGAAACCGGCAATTAACTGTCCCTGAAACACAAGCTCAGCTAAATGCTACTAGAAGTACAGGTGTTTCAACATCAACTGTTCAGTGGAGATTGCATGAAGCTGGCCTAACTAGAAGAACTGCTGCAAAGAAACCATTGTTAAGAGTGCAGAATAAGAGGAAAAGACTTGCCTGGGCCAAAAAACACAGAAACTGGACGTTTGAGGAGTGGAAGTCGGTCTTATGGGTCGATGAGTCAAAATTTGAAATATTTTGGTCCAACCGCCGAGTATTTGTAAGACGCAGAGAGGGTGAGCACATGAGTTCTGCGTGTGTGGTTCCCACTGTCAAGCATGGAGGAGGTAGTGTCATGGTCTGGGGTTGCTTTGCTGGTGACAGAGTTGGTGATCTTTACCAAGTCCATGGCAAGCTCAACCAGCACTGCTATCATAGCATGCTTCAGAGGCATTCCATTCCATCAGGATTACAGCTAGTTGGGCAGTCTTTCATTCATTCTTTCAGCAAGATAATGACCCGAAACACCTCAAAGTTGTGCAAGAACTATCTGGCGAAGAAGGAAAGTGAAGGACAACTCAATCTAATGACCTGGCTTGCCCAGTCTCCAGACCTCAATCCCATAGAACTTGTATGGGACGAATTGGACAGAAGAGTCAAAGCAAAGCTACCCACAAGTGCCCTACATCTCTGGGAATTGCTGCAGAAGAGCTGGGAAGACATGTCGGGTGATTTCCTGCTGAAACTTGTTAACCGAATGCCTCGTGTTTGTGAGGCTGTTATTAAGGCAAAGGGTGGCTATTTTGAGGAATCCAAGATTTAGAGACAATTTTCAATTTTCTTGAACATTGCTTTGATACTCCTTATGTTTTGTTTTGTATATTGTAACATGTGTTTTCATTTTCAAGTATTTACAGAAACGTATACAACGTAAAACATTGTCAATTATGAAAAAACCTAGTTTCCAGCAAGTGTACTCAAACTTTTGACTGTGTGTGTGTGTATATATATATATATATATATATATATATATATATATATATATATATATATATATATATATATATATATATATATATATATATAGTTGCATTGTGATAATTATATTATCCTTCTAAGGTCCTTTTATTTTAGATAGTCAGGGATTAAATGAGGCATGTTTGTGATTTTTGTCAAGTTACTACCTTTAAAGTTCAGTTAAAGCTTAGTTTTTTGTATTCTGCCATCCGTTTTTAGAAAACACTAACTTTTTAACTTTCTCTATTTGTTTCCAGTAAGGTTTCCGTTGTGTGGGCTAAATTAAATAGTTTCCACTTGTTGTATACATCTAATTTACATTAATGTCTCCTATCTTCCATTGCCTTATCTTCACATCTGTGCTTATCTTTTAAAGAAACCACATCCTTTTTGCCTGGAAACCTTTGTACGAAACGGATGTCCTTGGTCTACCCAGACAGGAAAGGGTTAAACACCAATGGTTGAATTTGTGTGTATTTTAATTCCTATTGCAAATACATGTTAGTCTTGCAGTGCTATATTTTTTGTAAATGTTGTTCATCACTAAAATAACATGCATTTACAAACAGGTCACAATCTAAAGTGCTAAGTTGGGTTTTCTCAAAGTTCCATTACAGGTGGTTGCCAGCAAAAATTAACCCTTTCACTACCACTGTTTTTAATTTATGGACATGCCAGTGATGCAGATAATTTTTTTTCTTCACATTTCCTTAGTACTTCATGGTTACACACCATTCAAGTGCATTTCTGTTTTCACAGCTTGAAACCTTGAAAAACAGCCTTGACTTGAAAAAAGAAAATGGGGATGACAAGACCATCCTCAACAACACTTACAACCAAGAGGAGGGGAGCCCCCGGTTTACAAAGAACAAGTTAAGAGAGAAAACCTTAACGACAGAGAAGGTCAACAACAATGCCCTGACTGAGGAGGAAAGACAACCAAAGACCAAGAAGAAGAAGAGAAGGGATGTTATTGAGGACAAAGGCCATTATGAAGATCCACAATATATCATCAGCACTTCTGTTGAGAGAGATGACACACAAACTACCAAGATTTCAAAATCTAAAACTAATTTGGAGGCTTATGAAACCAAACAGAAGCCTGAAAGAAGAAAGGCAAAAAATGCCTCCAGAGTGCCACCAGAGTTATCAAAGGATGATGAGGAGGAAGATGAGCAACTCTTCCAAAAATATCAGCAACAAATTGCTGAAGAGGAAGCTAAGCAAATTAAAAAGAAACTAAGAAAGAAGATTGCTGAAACAATGTCACATTCTACTGTGAACACAACAAATCATGTTTTAAATAATGAGTTGGAGAAGAAGAAAAAGAAAAAAATGGTGCCAGTTACCACTGAAGGAGAAACAAGGTAAAATCGGTTGTATTTTAAAGCACAAGGTTCATCATCTAGTGCACCCCCATAATGGCAATCTCATCTGTGGTTGTGTGCCACTTCCTGTGCACATTTCACAGTATGGGTCACGCAAGTAGTAAACAGTATTTGTAGTGGGAATGAAATAGTACAGTACAAGATATGAACTAATATTTCCAAAGTATGATAAGGATGTGCTTTCCTTTCAGTGCAATGTCCTTATCTGAGCTGCAGGACAGCCAGACAGAGGAGATCAACAGAAAGGAAAAGAAGAAACACAGGATAACTACCTCTGATGCAGAAACAGAGAGAGTAGAAGAGGGTGGGGAGCAGATACTTGAAGAGGAGGAGGCACAGCAGAAAACAGAAGCAAAGAAAAAAAAGAAAAGGAAAAAAGGCACTGAACTGTTGTTACAGAATGTGGATGTGCTGTAGTGGTTTTGTTATTTTCTTTTAACCTTTTTTGTTTTTATGGCTGCATTTATTTTTTACATTTTGTCTTCTTCAGCAGAACAAGGAGTTAATGAAGTGCTGAATGACAATGCCACAGCTGCTGAAGCTCAGCCTAGCAGGCATTTGTTTGATGACAACCTTGTGCTGGGGGTTTATGTCCATCGAACAGACAGACTAAAGACAGATCTCATGATGTCGCATCCTATGGTGAAAGTCCATGTGATAGATGAAATGACTGGGCAGTATGTGAGAAAGGAAAAAAGGTAAACTAAATATATAAGCAATTGTGTCTGTAGAAAGTTTGACTGTTAGTAGAATTAACCACACAGATTTATTTTCACAGATGAAGTGATTATAAAAAGGTATATCACCAATGAAAAGGTGTGGCATTTCCTGTGTCAACAGTAAATTCAAACTTTAAATGCTATAAGGTGTATAATATTATATCCTGATATAGACTGTTCATATTTAAAAAATATTTGTCCATGTATTCAAACTAAGTTTGCAGCAATACACAAGTTTTATGTTTTTATCACAGTACCACACATCACTTGTCTCGTGTGATTTGTCCTTATACATGCTTTGTGTGCTTTTTATTAGTGTGTTATTTTCTGGCAGACTTGATTCTTGACCACACAAACACCTGTATAGTAAATGTAGCTAGTCTACCCATCATGAGGTTGTATCATATATTCATAATCCAAGTGTCAAATCTAGTGTCGATTTACGTTGTAGCATAATATTTAGTCTGTGTACTTTTCATTAACAGTGGTCGTCCGGTTTCTTCATTTTATGAGCAAGAGACAGTGGATCATATTCTGCCTATCATGACACAGCCTTATGATTTCAAGAAAAATAAGTCGACAGTCCCAGAATGGGATGAACAGATTGTCTTCAATGAGAGATTTGGATATTTCGTGCAGGAAACTGAGGAAAGTCCAAAAGTAATGCTATTTTTTGAGGTACAGACATTCTTGCATTTTTTGTGATCCTGAGCATACAGCAATGCAAGGTTGCAGTATATCTGTTTAAAGTACAGTAGTCTGTCACGTATCCGACTGCGGTAGGACCAGAGTAAGTGCGGATATGTAAAAATTCGGATAAATGAATCCTGTTTTAAATACCGTTATACACACTATTGGCTATATTCACACAATTATTGTTTTGAGATTCAGCTTTTATTGGCGCGCACCCCTAAATCCCTTGTTTAGAAAGATGCAGGGTAGCCGTTTGCTGTGTGGGTGCGTGTATTCGCGGCTGAGTGTCAGGCAGGAGATCGAGATGGAGGTTGAAGTTGATACGTCCCTGCAGGCGAACAGGATGTATTTACATATCAACACACTGAACAGCTTACATGACACTACCAGAATGGCAGCGTACGGAGCACATACAACACGGTGTACGGAAACTTTGGGATCTACAATGTCTGGACTAATCTTCTCTGTTCAGTAATGACGTTGCTGAAGAGCTTGATCTTGGCGGATAAACTGTTAGGTCGGATATGTGACGGGCGGATGCATGACGGATTACTGTACCGATTAATAATGACATGGAATAATGTTGCTCTAATTCTAATAATTTAAAGCTGAAGCTTCAAAACACAATATACCTCCTGGTATATAAAGTCAAAAAATAGTAGTAGTATTATGACTGACCATGCTGTAACTACACTGCCGATTTAAACTGGGACAGCTATAATTTTTCTGCCAGAGAGGTTGTAAAGCATAGACATACAGACACACACACACAAAAAAAAAACCTTACATTGTTCTTTGTCTATTTCATAATTTCTGTTTTATGATTTAAGGTTCTTGATTTTATGAGTATGGATGAAGCACGGGCCAACTTTGAGATACAGAGACATGAAAGTGGTTTTCGAAAAATAGCTTGGGCATTTTTAAAGGTATGTTAAATTAATTTACAGACATTTATGTTTAACTAAAACAGACCTTGGGACAGAACCATGCTTGTTTAATGGTGGGGATTTTGCAGCTGATTTCTCAACCGGTTTTGTTGATGATTTAACATCTTTCCTGAACACTTTTAAGGGTACTGCATTTCACACTATTTTTTTCCTTTTTCAGATTGTAGGGACTAACGATGTCCTTAATGTGGAAGGAAAACTCAGACTACAACTCTTTTGCCCACCTCCCAGAGGAAGGACGCAGCCCAACACTGTGGAGGTGTTTGAGTGGTGGAAGAAGTACCCAAGGAATCGATACTCATCAACACTTTATGTTACAGTCAAAGGCTTAAAATTGCCAGATCATGTACGTTTTTTAGTATGTAGTTTGTGCTTAATATATCAGTCATGTTTTATTTTGGTTAACAAAATATGTAACCTGCAGCATTGCTGAATTAAAAGGTTTCATATTCCCAAGACTTAGAAGGGTGTCACACACCAACACCTGAATCAACATTTGAGGTCATACATACTACCAAACCCATGTTAGTCTTAGCTTGTTCATAACAGTTTGCTGAAATGAATTGATCAATCGTAATTGTCTTTCCTGGAGGTATATCACTCAGAAAAGACATGCACATCCGTATTGCCCTGTAAAACTAAGGATCAGTGCGCAAAGGTATAGTGCCACCACACTAGCGCTAATTGTCAGTGATTCCCGGTATTTCTTCAGGTTGATCCTTGTGTTCGCTCGATGATGGCTCTGCAGCAGGAGATGGGTAGTACCTCATACAGCGAACTTCAAAATGAGGTCACAAGAAAGGGTGATAACCTTCTTCAGGAGGAAAAGAGAATTGAGTTTCTGAAGTGGAGCAGGCTGCCTGGGCAGGTCAAATCCTAAATACTGTTCTTTTATGTTTAGTAGAAATCAGATTAGTTGTCTGAGAACAGAAATGTTTGCATGTTGAAGATAGCTGTGTGGGGAAAACTTGCATGCAGTGATCAAAGGAAAATTATTTGCTTACATCTTGCATTATTTTATGGCCATGTCTGTTTCAGAGCGTTTGTAAATGCATACAAATCCGCTTTAAAGTGAAAACTGAAGTGTACCATAATGTTGTAGAATAATTTGTGTATTTTGCTGTTTATACAGTAATTGCATATTTATGTACACCTTCATTCAATTACCTTAAGTCGCCATGTTGCTGTATTCAGCTTTAGGAGCAATAAGTATATATAAATAAATGAATACAGAATTGTGGTTTGTTATCTACCAATTTTGCTAAAATAGTAAAATATATATATTATATATATATATATTATATATATATATATGATATATATATTAATGTGAATGAGAAACATTTGTTTTATTAATAAGTGAATCACATATGAAGAGATATTGAAAAAGCAAGAAATTAAATATTGATGACTTCTACAGGGTAAAAAGAATCCAACAAACAGCGTTAAATTATCCCTTAAGACCAAGGGGATTATAAACCTTACAAACAAACCACACCTCCTAACTGTTTGTCATATTTCAAGCAAGAATATTTAAATATTGTTTTATTATATTTTGTTTTTATACAGGTTTGCCGTATTCCAAACAAGCCTTTGCTATCCTTTCGAGGGGGTCAGATGGGCTGTTTCTGTGTTCGTTTCTCCAATGATGGAAAAAAATTGGCATGTGCTTGTGCTGACAAAGACGGTTATCCTATTGTAGGTACATACTTTCTTATACTTCATGGGACTCTGAAGTGAGTTATGTTTATATTTTATTGTTTTGTATACTATTTAAGTCATCAGTGGATGCATATTTATAAGGTGGAAAACTGGCCTGCTAAAATGTTTGGCAAAATTGGTAGACAACACTCTTAATACTGGTATACAATGTGTGCTTTTTCTTAAAATTTTTTGCTAAAATACATTTTTCTGCATTTCTGGGTGCGGTTTCTCTACTTGTAAATGTCAGTTTTCTACAGCAAGTACTGATACCTGCAACTTAGCATTGATGCATTATTTGCAGTAATTCATTGCAGTAATTTTAACTTAAATTATTATTATTATTTTCTCTTGTTGGGTAGTGTATGAAATTCCATCAGGCAAAATTCTAGGAACATTTAATGGTCACCTTAGTATTGTATATGACCTTTGCTGGTCCAGAGATGACAAGAACCTCCTTTCAGCATCCTCGGATGGGACTGTAAGGTAAATATGTTCAATGCACGTTACACTTACAAGAATTGTGTTGTATTAAGATTTTTTTTTGTTTAGTATGACTTTGATTGTTGGCCCAGAGCAGTAGCAAATGTCTGATCTTGTTTTATTTTAATTTTTTTTTTATTCCCATTGGAAATTAAGTTATCAGTTACACTGACTGCTTTCTAGTGAAGCAGTGAATTTCAAATATTACATAGCTTTAACTGTCATAACCAGTCATCCATATTTTTTTCATCTATGCCCCTAAACACTTTTTATTTCATTAAGCTGCAGTGATCTCACTGGCTCAGTCCTACACTGTCATATATGCCGAGAAGTTGAAGGGTTCCAAACTGCCTAGACATTTTACAAGCTCTAAAACAATCCCAATGTGATGTCATATATTGTACGATCAGCACTCGCATATCCGACCCTATAACATTTTGACTTCAGCGACGGTTAAACGCGTGCAACGCATATCTGATTATTTCATTTTGGCCCGTTCCAACCCTTGTCTGTTTTTCAGGGAACACAAAAAAGATACAGTAGCAAAAAATCATAACTGAAAGGACTGTGTTTTAAAATAAGTAGGCTTCCATTTAGATGTACTGTATTCGTTTTGTTGGTACAGTACTATATTTTCAACAGAAGTAGTATTTTTTAATTCAGAACTAATATGATTCTGAAAATATCACTTGCCAAAACTAGAGAGACAACATGTGCATACTTTTAAATCCGGTACGTACTGTAGTGGTATGTACAATTTCCCATTAAACACCTAACAACAAAATGTCATCTAAATGTTATCCATGCACAGAACTGCGTAAAACGTAAAAGGCAATGCAGTTTAGTAAAACCAAAAAATACCAACACTTTCCAGAATTAAAACCGTATCGCAAGTCAGTATTCAAAATTGCAGAATATAGTGTTCGATAAGGTCCTAATGTCACAGTTCACTTGCAAATGAAAATGCACAAAAGCAACAAAAAGGTCATGGATAAAAAATAAATTAATACATCGCAGTATCTAAAACTGTTTAATGATTAACTGTTATATTACCCTAGCTTGTCTCGTTCGCTTTGTTTTGGCTGCATTTCCATCAGGTGAAACTGGAGGAAGTGTTGTGTGACTGCACAGTATAAGACAGACTGATTTGGTATTAGAGAGAATTAAAATAGACAAAAAAATGTGGGCTGTGACGGATATTCACATAAATTGTAACAATGAAGAGATGGGCTTTGCGTCAGAAAACTGGTGATGGAGTCGGAAATTGCTAGTGACGGGTAAGTGCATTAATTAGTTACGTGTATATTAATGGGGATTGATTTTATTCTTAATACAAGGGCAGTAAAATGCAACTGACGTGTATCTTGGTAACGGATGTCTGACTGCTGAATGTACTTATTTTATTATATATGTTCAAAAATAACCAAAATAATACAGCAATGCCTTGTCAATGGTCAGTATAGTCTAACTGTGAATTAAGTTTGTCATGAAATTAACAAGATGTTCTATACTCTGCCACCTTGTTTTTGAAGAGCATTGAAAATAATTGTTTTTTTTAGAATCCACTAGAGGGCCTTCGTGTGGCACTTAGTCACTGAAGTTATGCTTGAAACAAAAACCTTGTTTTGATATTGTGGGGAATCCCAGTGTATAATACATCCAAATATGGTTTTAGATTTTCCTGTGGTGTTGCCAAACTGTAAATCTTTAACAGTAAAAGGAGCGTTTTTTGTTTTTGTAAAAGCAGAAATGTGGTCATGTTACAGAAATACTGAGAAACCAATTTTTAGGAACTCTTGAATCTAAACTATTTGGTATTATATATAGCATTTATAACTTTAGCTTTCCTTTTAGAAAAAGGCATGGCAAAACAAATCATTTAAGTAACTGCTTTTTATAAATCATGTTCAGTAAGATGGTTTGTACCAGGTTTAAATACCAAGACATTTAGGTAATAGAGGTAAGTTGTCTTTGTTTAAGTTGTCTTTATTCTTTTCCATGTTCCTTTATTCTTTTCCATGGCACCAAAATCCCGTCATAGGCTGGCAAAGTCTGATTGTGTTTGTTGGTGCTCACCTAGTGCCCCAGAAGGAGACCTTAGTGTTAGTGCTTAAGGCCCAGTATGTCACTTATGGTTCCAAAAAATGACTCGCTGGTAAGAAGTACTGTATGCTGTGAAGTACAGTTGTTATTTCAAAGTCTTGTGTTCTGGCCCTTTAAAATACAGTTCAACAGAGATGTTATTTTAGCCAGACAAACGTAAACTCGGAAGTGATTCTACTTTATTTTTCTGCAGGATCCTATTGAGAGTGCCATATTTAGTGGTAGTGCTTGCATTGCACTGTGATTTAGCCCATCTAAATATCACTTAGATTATTTAAATAATTAAAACACGACCTAATGTGCTTTTTATAGGCAGAAATACACTAAGTAGACTTTATTATGCTGTTAAAGGTTTGATATTCTTAACGTTCATACACAAAAGCCCTATTTGAATTCTTAGTATTTTGATCTTGCACTAAGATCAGGACGCCCCCTTTACGGATAGATACTTAAATAAATATGAAACTGTTATTAAATGCATGTGGTTTACTTTGGTTTCTATCACAATTATTAAGAAGAAAATAATTTATTTTGAAATTTTTTTTTTTTTTTTTATCAACCTCTTGGCAGTGGATATTTCATTTTTTTTTTTTTTTTAACTTGTCCTCATTTCAGTTGTTTATATATTGTATATTATATATTTATATATATATACAGCTCTGGAAAAAATTGAAAGACCACTGCAAAATTATCAGTTTCTCTGGTTTTACTATTTATAGGTATGTGTTTGGGTAAAATGAACATTTTTGTTTTATTCTATAAACTACTGACAACATTTCTCCCAAATTCCAAATAAAAATATTGTCATTTAGAGCATTTATTTGCAGAAAATGACAACTGGTCAAAATAACAAAAAAGATGCAGTGTTGTCAGACCTCGAATAATGCAAAGAAAATAAGTTCATATTCATTTTTAAACAACACAATACTAATGTTTTAACTTAGGAAGAGTTCAGAAATCAATATTTGGTGGAATAACCCTGATTTTCAATCACAGCTTTCATGCATCTTGGCATGCTCTCCACCAGTCTTTCACATTGATGTTGGGTGACTTTATGCCACTCCTGGCGCAAAAATTCAAGCAGCTCGGCTTTGTTTGATGGCTTGTGACCATCCATCTTCCTCTTGATCACATTCCAGAGGTTTTCAATGGGGTTCAGGTCTGGAGATTGGGCTGGCCATGACAGGGTCTTGATCTGGTGGTCCTCCATCCACACCTTGATTGACCTGGCTGTGTGGCATGGAGCATTGTCCTGCTGGAAAAACCAATCCTCAGAGTTGGGGAACATTGTCAGAGCAGAAGGAAGCAAGTTTTCTTCCAGGACAACCTTGTACTTGGCTTGATTCATGCCAAAGCTGCCCGATTCCAGCCTTGCTGAAGCACCCCCAGATCATCACCGATCCTCCACCACATTTCACAGTGGGTGCGAGACACTGTGGCTTGTAGGCCTCTCCAGGTCTCCGTCTAACCATTAGACGACCAGGTGTTGGGCAAAGCTGAAAATTGGACTCATCTGGGGGTGCTTCAGCAAGGTTGGAATCGGGCAGATTTGTCTTTGTGAAGGACACATGAATCAAGCCAAGTACAAGGTTGTCCTGGAAGAAAACTTGCTTCCTTCTGCTCTGACAATGTTCCCCAACTCTGAGGATTGGTTTTTCCAGCAGGACAATGCTCCATGCCACACAGCCAGGTCAATCAAGGTGTGGATGGAGGACCACCAGATCAAGACCCTGTCATGGCCGGCCCAATCTCCAGACCTGAACCCCATTGAAAACCTCTGGAATGTGATCAAGAGGAAGATGGATGGTCACAAGCCATCAAACAAAGCCGAGCTGCTTGAATTTTTGCGCCAGGAGTGGCATAAAGTCACCCAACATCAATGTGAAAGACTGATGGAGAGCATGCCAAGACGCATGAAAGCTGTGATTGAAAATCAGGGTTATTCCAGCAAATATTGATTTCTGAACTCTTCCTAAGTTAAAACATTAGTATTGTGTTGTTTAAAAATGAATATGAACTTATTTTCTTTGCATTATTCGAGGTCTGATATCTTTTTTGTTATTTTGACCAGTTGTTATTTTCTGCAAATAAATGCTCTAAGTGACAATATTTTTATTTGGAATTTGGGAGAAATGTTGTCAGTAGTTTATAGAATAAAACAAAAATGTTCATTTTACCCAAACACATACCTATAAATAGTAAAACCAGAGAAACTGATAATTTTGCAGTGGTCTGTTAATTTTTTCCAGAGCTGTATATACACACACACACATACAAACAAAAATTCAGGTAATTCCTGAATAAGTTCATTTTTATATTTTAATACTGGTGAAATTACATCTTTTTATATGGTCTAGATATGTGGCTATGATCCATATGGTTTAGTTTGTAAATATTTATATTTTTTTCCTCTTTTAGAATATGGAATGTTGAAACATTTCAAGTCCTTGCTGAAAAGGTTCTCCCACACCCTGCATTTATCTACGCTGCACAGTATCACCCCTTTGCACAGTATTTGGCAGTGACAGGAGGCTATGATTGTGTGATTCGCGTGTGGAACGTGAAAGTGAAAGATGTTAATGGACAGTTGCTTCAAGAATTTGATGGACACAAGAGCTTCATTAACACAGTGTGTTTTGATAAAGAAGGTATGTAAAGTTTCAATTCCTCTTAGATTTCTGGTCTTGCATATTAATCCATTATATTTACAAATTAAGCAATAGAACCCAAAGAACTGGGCTTTACTGTCCTCAGGCTTCTAAATTGGGTAAAAAATAAAAAAAGGGCAAGGTCAAATGGTATTCAGTTCAATTAATTTGTAGAGGGCGCCAAGGCCACTGAACTTAAGTCAAGACCAAAGTGTAGGATGTTGTATTATTTTTCATATAGAAAGCTAATTTAGCTACAGAAACAAGTTTAATGTAATAACTTTATTTGTTCAGCAAATGCAGGTTACTGGCATGCTGGCATGAGGGTGACTTGTGCCCTCAGGGTCAGAAAATATATTTTTTATGCAAACAGCTTCACTGTTCAAAGGAACACAGCTGCCATCACCAAGGCTGCACAGAGAGCAACTCAGCGCTTGGCAGACAGGGTAGCCTTGCACCAAGACGCTGCCTAGATTCAGTTCGAACCTCTGAGACATTGGATTTTACCGCTACGCCATTGGACTGTTTTGTTCAATTTTAATGGCATGTATTTTACATAAACAAAACTCAGAAATATTGTTCAAGGCAATTGAGCCATATTGAAGTGAACTACATTAAATCCACTATTTATAATTATATTTATTTGGCAGAAAATCATTTGCAAACAACATTTCTAAACTATTAATCTGACTGTTTTCTGAGATGGCATTAATACACGTGGTAAAAATCCATGTGCTTGAAAAGGTAATGTTTGTTGTTTGTTTTGTGTTGTTTTTTTTTTCCTGCTCTTACGACTTAACCACGCAAATCATGTAATCGTGTTATTGTTTGGATCCAGACACTTCCTAATTTGATATGTTCAGGTGTCTTTAGTTGCTGTAGCAATAATTGCCGTGAATAGACATACATTTTGCTGGGCATTGCGGCAATTGAGAAGGGCACCCACGGCAATTGCCTCATTGCTGTCGTTAATTTCAAGCCCTGCTGTCTGGTAAGGCCCGCCTCGTGCCGTTAAATGTCCCGTGCCAAAAGCACTTACGGCAGGTAGCTAAAATTTGTAATAAATAAATAAATAAATAAATAAAAATGTAAGTAAAATCAGCAGTTTGGGTTAGACCCATTGCAACGTGAAAGGTCTGTAGTTTGTGATAAGTTTGAAGAAGATTCAAGGCTGTTGCTGTGTCACCAATTAGAATGTGAGAGACAGACAAACTGCATAAGGGTCCACATTTTGATTGAGGATCCTACTTATGGGTAATATGTATCTCAGACTTGTGTAAACAGGCTGTCGCTCCCATGGCTGATTTTAATTTGTTATGCAAAAAGCATTGTTACTTTGCATTCTGTAGTGTTACTGTTGTATTTCCCTGTTGCAACCAAGTTTTATTCAAATTGGGCTAGGCAGTAGATATGACAGACTTTGATTCATGACTGGTAAACTGAGGCATTGTCTAGTGCTTCAGTATGGAAGATTTCAAAAATCAGTGATGTTTTAATGGGAAGTTTCAAAAGAGATGACCCACCTGAGGAAGTACAATAAAAGGCTAACAAGGGGGATCCAACATTTTTCATTCATTCAGTGAACTGTGAAAGGTTTGTTTTGTGATAACACATTTATTTTGTCACATTTTTTTTAACTGTCTAATGAAAAAAATAAAACGAGGATTTTTTTATTTTTATGGTCCAGATAAAGGGTTGTTTTAACAAGCATAGGTAGATCTTACTTGCACAACCCGTGTGTTTTGTATAGTATCTGTTGTTGATGATGTTGTTGTTGTAAACTCTTCTATACTAAACAGAAATAAAATGTTTAATGTTTCAGGTCTGCGAATGTTTTCAGGGGACAGCTCAGGTTTGATCATCATGTGGAACACCTTTGTGAATGAACGCTCACGGCGCTACCCAGCTCAGCAGTGGTGTATTGAAAAGGTACTAGGAATAACAATGACTTTTCTAAGAAGGGTATTTCTTTGCAATTTGAAACATGCTTGTCTAGCAGTTCTTGCCTTTGTGGTTGGAAATGCAAGTTCCCTATTTGAGTATGTTATTGATCAGTTTCCAATAAAGCAAACCGCAGTAAGGTTGTAGTGTTATTAACTGTTGGGGGATATACCTATTGCATTGCAATTGTTTAGGAAATAAACTAAAGTTTCTGTTCACCATTACCACAAACAATTCTCAGTACATTGTTTCATCTCCAGATAGTGTTTAGTTTTTCAGGTCTTTTCATCTTGTACAGTGCAAAACACATGTTGGACAATATGACAATCTAACTCTTTTAGGGCCTTTTACATCTAATAGTGTTTGTTTCGAAATTAACCCTCTGCAGTTGGTTTGAAAACTAACTGGAAAAAAAAAACAGAAAAGATCTTGTTACTTTTAATTTCACATTGCACTTGAAAGTTTTTCTGTTGCTTCAAAGTTTTTCTGAACTGATTTTGCTTTCACACTGCAGTGAAACAAACCACCCAAACATACATGTTAGGTATAGTGTGTTGTGCTACTTTAATATTGCAGAACATTTCATGTCTTGTAAGTACTTTGAACAGCAGCTTATTTACATAAAAGTATACATATCCAACTGTATACTTTTATCCTCAAAGCGATATCAGGTGGTATGAACATCAGCTATATTAGATACGTTTTAGATACAATTTATATATATATATATATATATATATATATATATATATATATATATATATATTATACACACACATGCATGCATGCATACATACATACAGTGGCTTGCAAAAGTATTCAGACCCCTGACCAATTCTCTCATATTACCGAATTACAAATGGTACATTGAAATTTTGTTCTTTTTGATATTTTATTTTTAAACACTGAAACTCAGAATCAAATATTGTAAGGTGACATTGGTTTTATGTTGGGAAATATGCATGCATACATACATACAGTGGCTTGCAAAAAGTATTCAGACCCCTGACCAATTCTCTCATATTACCGAATTACAAATGGTACATTGAAATTTCGTTCTTTTTGATATTTTATTTTTAAACACTGAAACTCAGAATCAATTATTGTAAGGTGACATTGGTTTTATGTTGGGAAATATTTTTAAGAAAAATAAAAAAACTGAAATATCTTGCTTGCATAAGTATTCAACCCCTATGCTGTGGAAGCTCCCAGTTTGCACCGATGAAAGAAATTGCCCTAACGAGGACACAATTACCTTACCATTGGCCTCCACCTGTGAACCATTAAAGTTCCTGTCACATTTTCTGGATAAAAACCCCACTGTTGAATGATCATTGGTAAGGCTGTGAATATGAAGGAAAATGAAGACCAAAGAGCATTCTACAGAAGTTAGAGATAAAGTAATACAAATGCATAGATTAGGGAAAGGGTACAAAATAATATCCAAGTGTTTGGATATCCCAGTGAGCACAGTTGGATCAATAATCAGGAAGTGGAGGCTGCATCACACCACCCAGGCACTGCCAAGAAAAGGCCGTCCCTCAAAACCCAGCACTCAAACAAGAAGGAGACTTGTGAGAGAAACCACAGAGAGGCCAACAATCACTTTGAAGGAGCTACAGAGTTCAGTGGCTGGGAGTGGAGTAATGGTGCACCAGTCAACCATATCAAGAGCTCTGCATAACACTGGCCTATATGGGAGGGTGGCAAGAAAGAAGCCATTACTCAAAACGTACCATCTGAAAGCACGTCTGGAGTTTGCCAGAAAGCATGAGAGTGACCCAGCTGCGATGTGGGAAAAGGTTTTGTGGTCAGATGAGACCAAGATAGAGCTTTTTGGCCAAAACTCAAAGTGCTATGTGTGGCGCAAACCTAACACTGCCCATGCCTCAAGACACACCATCCCTACAGTGAAGTATGGTGGTGGCAGCATCATGCTGTGGGGATGCTTCTCATCAGCAGGGACTGGGCATCTTGTTACAATTGAAGGAAGAATGGATGGAGCAAAATACAGGAAAATACTGCAAGAGAATCTGCTTCAGTCTGCTAAAAAACTGAAGCTTGGGAGGAAATTCAACTTTCAGCAGGACAATGATCCCAAGCACAAGGCCAAAGCAACATTGGAGTGGCTCAAGAACAAAAAGATGAATGTCCTACAGTGGCCCAGTCAAAGTCCTGATCTCAATCCCATTGAGAATCTGTGGCACTATTTGAAAATTGCGGTCCACAAGCGTCGTCCAACCAACCTGAACAACCTGGAGCAAATCTGCCAAGAAGAATGGGCCAAAATCACTCCGACACTGTGTGCAAAGCTGGTACATACTTACCCCAAAAGACTTAAAGCTGTTATTGCAGTGAAAGATGGCTCTACCAAATATTAATGTGTGGGGGTTGAATACTTATGCAAGCAAGATATTTCAGTTTTTTTTTTTTTTTTTAAATATTTCCCAACATAAAACCAATGTCACCTTACAATATGTGTGTGTGTGTGTGTGTATGTGTGTGTATATATATATATATATATATATATATATATATATATATATATATATAGCGGCCCTTTATTATACAGCAGAACAGGTTATAAGACTATAACTGTGTCCAACAGCCCTCGCGCCGAAACACCACACTCGCTACAAGTTTCCCGAAACACAAATAATATAGGTCAATGTTAGTCAAAGTAGTCTGATCGTGTTCTTGATAGGGTTTTACTCTAATTACTCCAGATGAAATTACTGAATATCTTCTACTGCTGTTAATAACTTGTTCTTGACAGTGTTCATGAAACCATGTCTGTCTTTTGGTAGTCCAGTGTTGAAAAGCAAAGTCTCAAAGTCGAACTGTCCAAGATCAGGTGGAGCTTCGATTAATATTGTCATGAGGCTGTGTATGTTCCAGTTTTTAGATGGTTTTGCTCTGCTGATTTGATGTTATGAGCACTCAATCCCTGCTCACACTCTACAGATGTAGATGCAGTTGTAAGGCAAATTGCATAGGGAGTATTTGTATAGCCATGAATACTTCTGAGGTAGAACGACCTTTACATAAAAAATATTTTGTGTTCCTGTCTTGGTGTGCTCTGAAGACAATTACAAACAAACAAAACAACACTCGTGATAGTTTCTGGTTACTTTCATTTTAGTCGTTCTCAGTTCTGTCCACAACAAACCAATGCAAAGGAACAGATTACGATTCTCCGTCCCCTTTTATGTTGTCACACATGACCCTTGGTAAATGAGTGCAACCACCTCTGTAATCTGCAGTTGCCACATCGTTTCCCTTATGGATCAATGCGTTCTTGCAATGGAGTCTCGCCACCTTCCAGAGTGGCCAACTTCCCTCTGGGAAAGAACTATCAGACCAGCCCGTCCAAAGAACCGTGTTCTCGCTGCTTAGCACCCTCACTGGTCAGGCAGGAGATTTACAAACAAGAATCATTGTATTTCTGTCACAGTCCTAAATACAGACTGGCACCCTTCAGGTGCTTTTGGCATCTGTGCCAAAAATCCGTCAAGGTATGTTCCAGGAACCAAGGAGGGCTTCTGCTATGCTATTCAGTTGCTGTCTAGCCTCTCTGAAGAATACACCACGCTTCTGGAAAAGCTTAGACAGGATCCCCAAGATTCTCACAGCATTTGCCAAAAAGTGCAAGCCACAAACATGTTCGCATTTTCTTCAGACAACTAGCTGCAACTGTCTTCTGGTAATTTGTTCTCTTCCATTTGTGCAAGAACAGACATTATAGCCCCAATGCAACCTTGTAGGGCTTCCACAGTTTCTGAAAAAGACAGCCAATGAGTAAAGAAAACATGTTTACATTTTTTTGCAGGCTCTAAGAACCTCTTTGTTGTGCTCAAGCATGTAGCAGAATTTGGGTGATAACAGTTTTCCATGTTTATTTACAGTTGAAATGTAAGACACAAGGTATGGCAGTGTGTTGCTGTCTTTTCTGAAGCTAAGCTATGAGCGAGACAATATGTGGAAACTAGGCAAGGGTGGTCTGTTTTTGCTGTAGTGGTTACATCTTTTTTTGCAGCTTGTCACCACTGTCAGTTTATAGAACGGCCAGCTTTTTGTTTTCCCATTTCTTTTATTTTATCATTTTCTTTTACCCTGCTATAGATGTTCTCAGCTTTAGTTACTGAGCTCAGATACACCAAGGAATTTGGATTGTACATGCCCATTGGAATCAATAAATCAAATGTGAATCATTGAAGTGCTCTTATTTGATACATCTGTACCCTCATCAAGTTGCAGAAAATACACCTTTCAAGATGATCTCTCCAGTTCCATGAGGAATCCTTCTTGTACAGTGCTTGCTACTACTACTGCTTTGTAGAAATAATTTACTGAGTATACATTCCTGCACCTTGCATTACTGAGTGCTTGACTGGATTCAACAATGTGCAGTTCTGCAAAACAGAAACAAAATGAGTACTATGTTACATGAGCCTTAATGTAGCCTTAGAAACAAAACTTGCTAGAAAAATAATAATACATACATTTTGAACCTGCAGTTGAAGTTGCTGCTAAAGATTATGGCTATCCATCAGTGTCTTGGCCATAGAATAAACACTTCTCATTTCTGTAGTAATGGCTCCCTTTACAGATGAGTATGCTGTACTTACTGCTGTTTCCATTGCTTTCATTCGTTTTTCAGCTTCCAGTGCACGCCTGAATGACCTACAAACACACGGTCACTGGTAGAATACCTGTCAGCCCTTTTAAAAGTTCACAAGGCTAAAATAATAACATTTTACTGCAGGATTTATGTGGACATTTGTTTATACAAAATGTTTATACTTAACAGTAATATAAACAGGTTATAAATATACTGTTTCAGCAAGACATAAATAAGGATATTTTATTTGAAAACGCATAGATATTTAAATGCCAGACCCTACCCTTTACTTAGACATAAACACTATATTTAAAGTGCACTATAACGCTGATTCCCATTTAATCAATGCCAAACCTAGATGAAAAGGCGTGATTGCAGATTTCTAAAATTCAGAATAATTTTGCACAGATATTCATGTGCTACATAATCCTTTATGTTTTGACGGGTCACGGTTTTCTTTCCACAGCAGAAGTGAAATTGTGCCAGGAGACAATGCTATTAGTGTATGTTAATATAAATGTAATTGTCTCCCTGACCAACCACAGATTCCTTTACAAGCATACGTTCAAAGTAATCATGCTGCATTGTCTTGCACAAGTACATTTTTCAAAGCCTTCACCATTGTGGAGAACTTGGTGAAAATTAGTAGAGCAACACAGAAAAACATTGCGCTTGTGGCAAGTGGGGAAAGTAGTAGTTGCCAACAGAAGACTATAATGCCCGAATCCGTTGGAGGTAACTACAGTTCTTCCCGAGGGGCCTTAGTTTCCCACTGTGAGCCGAGGTATGCAGTCCAGAATTGTTTCATGAATCACTCAAGAAAGTAATGTTTTTGAAGTCCATAGTGCAGAGTTATTTGTTTTATTTTATTTTTTGCCATAGACTGTCTGTCTGACTTTCTCACTGCAGTATACAAATTCTACATGTTTGGACTGGTTTGAGTTCTTGTTGGAATCTAAGCGCATTATAGCAAATGGTATTGTGACAAGGATGGTGAGTGCAGTGTGGTGAAATTTACACTAACTACAAGGGTTTATTCCCAAAAACATCAGTGTTTTATTAATATATGAAAACGAAAGTAATTACAAAAATAAAGCAGGTTGCCCCTATACCAGCAACACTGGTACAACTGGTGCAACAGAGGGGTTGCAGTCTCAAACAATAACAAAAATAATAACACTCCTGTACCACAATCCTCCTTGCATGAAACTGTGCTCTCTGGTCATGCTGGATCTGGTCCAACTGTCCGTTCTTCCATGTTATGTGCAGTGATGTGGTGAAATGCAGTTGTGAGCTGGCTCCAGGGCTGCAGCTCCTGTTCTCTGTCTCACTCCTCTGCAACAACAAACAAATCAAAAACAACAAATACAGGCTCTGGCCGTATAGCCCGTTTCAGCACAAGGGGGCCGTACTCATGCAACTGCATCCCTTTTGTACCACCAAACTCCTCCCTGCAACCAGCCTGTTGCCATGGTTTATCCAATCGCTGCCTGACTCGTATCTGATCCCAGTGGAGTTGCAGTTACGCACTTCCCCAAGATGGCCAACTTCTGGTTTCCGCCCACCGTCGAGTCAACACGTCTATAAGGAAGTGTACTACCAACCTTACCCGGTGCCCGTTCTGATTGGGAGGGAGATTTACAGCATTGATTCTTTCTGTCTTTATCACAGTATCTTCCCAGATTTTTAACCTATTGCCATATAATGTATGCAGATGATTTGGTCTGTTAAATGTGCATACATTCCCCACCCTCTGCCTACAGTAGAGACTATTAATTACTAATAAAAATGAAAATATGTATAATTACAGTTGCTATCCAAGACTTTACAAATATGTCACCTTTATGTCACCCTCATCATCTTTTGTCATTTTTGTTTTGGACTAGAAAATGAGGAGTCCAAATATAGTGTCATTAACTATAGACTGTGGACTGGGAAATTGTATTGGGAGCTACACAGAATTACATTTCTATTTAAAAATGCACTATTACTAATTAGACTTGTCAGTGATATTAAATCCTAATTAAGTTTTAAATCATGACTTGATTTAAATATCCAAAATAATTCTCATAGGTGCTTGGATAGAGCCTCGAACACAAACCTTCATGATGTCCAAAGTTAAGGATCCTGAAAAAAAGTAATATGTAAAGTGAACATGCTCATTTAAAACTAAAACAGGCCTAAAATCAAGAGTGTTAAAGTCTCAGAGTTTCTCAAAGTTCTTAGTTTGAATCTTTAGAAAACATTTGCTGAGGTCAGGGTTTAATTTGTAAACGAGAAGGTACTGGATTTTGTTTCTAGTCCTAATGTACTGACCTTGATTTACAGTAGCATATATGCATCAAGTTCTCATTTGCTTGTGGGTTTCTTGCTTTGCTGATGTTGTATGCTGCATACCTACCTTTGCCTAGCCATGCTTTAACATCATCTGCAGGTTTTAACAATAGCAGTGGTGGGCCAACTAATCTGTTTTTTGGTGTTTCAGTTACAGTTTACATTATATTGTTCATCATTTGTGAAAAGGTAGTGTATCTGGGATCTGGAACAAGTGAACCCCTGGCTGAGGTTTAGATTTCAAGTGACTTATTCATCAAATGTCCTGTTTATGGCAAATGTATTTCTCTTTCCATAGGAGATACAGGAGACTGACTTAAAAGGAGTTCCTGTGAATCACTTGGAGGTGCATCCAAATGGTCGTCGTTTGCTAATCCACGCCAAGGACAGTATTCTTAGAGTAATGGACCTGAGAATGTAAATGCACTTATTTTAAATCATGTTTATTTATAACCAGTCATAGTTGTAACTATTATTGTACGGGCAAAGCAATAGGTATGACATTGTGTGATTCATTATAAATACCCATTCCACTGAAGTGTTGGTTTGTATTTTTGAGGCCAAGATTCTAGGTTAAATAATGGTTCATGTGTACAGTGAAATTGACAAGCAGGGAACTTATTGTTATTTCAGGTTTAGTGGAAGTTTCTAATCAAGAAGTGTTAATAAAGATAATGAAGAGTAAATGTAGTTTTGAAACTCTTAATCAGTATTGTACAAATTAGTGTTTTATTGTCTCTTCTAGATTGACTACGAAGAAATACACAGGTGCTACTAACTACAGAGAGAAAATCCACAGTACTTTTAGTCCATGCGGAAGCTTCCTTTTTTCAGGAAGTGAAGATGGGATGGCCTATGTTTGGAATGCTAATACAGGCAAGTCATTTGTATACTGGTTTAATGTTGCATATTTGTTGCCCTCATAATTCTCCCCCCCCCAATATAATTCTTTAAATAAAATAAGCGGAGCATTGCCATGAACCAATAAACAAAAGTTCAAGGCAGTCTTTCACTTTGAGTGTCCTCAAGAACCCTGTTTTTCACAGTAACTAGTTTGCTGAAAAGTGGAATGGCCTGGATGCATTACAACAAGCTAGAATATAGTATAAAACCGACTAAGAAAATAATATATATATATATATATATATATATATATATATATATATATATATATATATATATATATATATATATACACACACACACACATAGTACTGTGCAAAAGTTTTAGGCAGGTGTGAAAAAATGCTGTAAAGTAAGAATGCTTTCAAAAATAGACATGTTAATAGATTGTATTTATCAATTAACTAAATGCAAAGTGAGTGAACAGAAGAAAAATCTAAATCAAATCCATATTTGGTGTGACCACCCTTTGCCTTCAAAACAGCATAATTTGAAGGAACTTGGCAGGTAGGTTGGCCCAAACATCTTGGAGAACTAACCACAGTTCTTCTGTGGATTTAGGCAGCCTCAGTTGCTTCTCTCTCTTCATGTAATCCCAGACAGACTCGATGTTGAGATCAGGGCTCTGTGGGGGCCATACCATCACTTCCAGGACTCCTTGTTCTTCTTTATGCTGAAGATAGTTCTTAATGACTTTCACTGTATGTTTGGGGTCGTTGTCATGCTGCAGAATAAATTTGGGGCCAATCAGATTCCTCCCTGATGGTATTGCATGATGGATAAGTATCTGCCTGTACTTCTCAGCATTGAGGAGACCATTAATTCTGACCAAATCCCCAACCCCATTTGGAGAAATGCGGCCCCAAACTTGCAAGGAACCTCCACCATGCTTCACTGTTGCCTGCAGACACTCATTTGTGTACCGCTCTCCAGCCCTTCGGCGAACAAACTGCCTTCTGCTACAGCCAAATATTTCAAATTTTGACTCATCAGTCCAGAGCACCTGCTGCCATTTTTCTGCACCCCAGTTCCTGTGTTTTCTTGCATAGTTGAGTCGCTTGGCCATGTTTTCACGTCGGAGGTATGGCTTTTTGGCCGCAAGTCTTCCATGAAGGCCACTTCTGACCAGACTTCAACAGACAGTAGATGGGTGTACCAGGGTCCCACTGTTTTCTGCCAATTCTGAGCTGATGGCGCTGCTGGACATCTTCCGATTGCGAAGGGAATTAAGCATGATGTGTCTTTCATCTGCTGCAGTAAGTTTCCTTGGCCGACCACTGCGTCTACGGTCCTCAACGTTGCCCTTTTCTTTGTGCTTCTTCAAAAGAGCTTGGACAGCACATCTGGAAACCCCTGTCTGCCTTGAAATTTCTGCCTGGGAGAGACCTTGCTGATGCAGTATAACTACCTTGTGTCTTGTTGCTGTGCTCAGTCTTGCCATGGTGTATGACTTTTGACAGTAAACTGTCTTCAGCAACCTCACCTTGTTAGCTGAGTTTGGCTGTTCCTCACCCAGTTTTATTCGTCCTACACAGCTGTTTCTGTTTCAGTTAATGATTGTGTTTCAACCTACATATTGAATTGATGATCATTAGCACCTGGTTGGTATAATTGTTTAATCATACACCTGACTATATGCCTACAAAATCCCTGACTTTGTGCAAGTGTATCTAGAAGAATTGATGCTGTTTTGAAGGCAAAGGGTGGTCACACCAAATATGGATTTGATTTAGATTTTTCTTCTGTTCACTCACTTTGCATTTAGTTAATTGATAAATACAATCTATTAACATGTCTATTTTTGAAAGCATTCTTATTTTACAGCATTTTTTCACACCGGCCTAAAACTTTTGCATAGTACTGTATAGAGGCTCCCTTGAGAAAGATATGTACAACATATCGAAACGTTGGACAGCTGGCTCTTATATATATATATATATATATATATATATATATACACACACAGTGCCTGTAGAAAGTCTACACCCCCTTTCCAAATGTTCACCTTTTGTTGCCTTATAGTCTGGAATTAAAATGCATTAAAGTATTTATTTTTTTATTTATTTACACATTATCAATACATCCTACCACATGACATCCTACTCCAAGTGAAAAAATATTCTAGAAATTTGTAGAAAATTAATTAAAAATAAGAACTGAAATAGCTTGGTTGGATCAGTGTCCACCCCCCTTGTAATAGCAATCCTAAATTAGCTTAGGTGTAACCAATTGACTTCAAAATTGCACACCAGGTTAAGTGGCCTCCACCATTGTTAAATTGTAGTGATTCACATGATTTCAGGATAAATTCAGCAGTTCCTGTAGGTTCCTTCTGCTGGGTAGTGCATTTCAAAGCAAAGACTCAACCATTAGCACCAAGGTGCTTTCAAAAGAACTCCGGGACAAAGTTGTTGAGAGGTACAGATCAGGGAATGGGTATAAAAAAATATCAAGGCCTTGAATATCCCTTGGAGCACAGTCAAGACGTTTATTAAGAAGTGGAAGGTGTATGGCACCACCAAGAACCTGCCTAGGTCAGGCAATCCTTGAGGAAAACCTGCTGCCCTCTGCGAGAAAGCTGCAAGAAGTTCAACAGGGGACCGGTACTCAGTCTCCAGTATTATAACGCTGAGCTGGACTAAATACATAATTTAGCAGTAGAGGTTTTAACATCTCCGCTGACAGCGAGTTTAAAACCAGCAATAATGTACATCAAGGCCAGGTACCACCCCTAGAATTACCAGCCTGGATTTGAAGTATCTGCTTGAAACTGAGCTACTGGTTGGATTGGTGCATAAAATCTGGTTCGATTGTCAACTTAATCTGGCACGATTTGGACGTGAGGGTGTCCGACAACCAACAAAAACATATTTTTAGATCCAAAAGGATGAAAACGTAGTACAGTATGTGTGCCTTTTATACACTGAGTGTACAAAACATTAGGAACACCTTCCTGATATTGAGTTGCACCCCCTTTTGTCCTCAGAACAGTCTCACTTCATCGACAAGGTGTCGAAAGCGTTCCACAGGGATGCTGGCCCATGTTGATTCCAATGCTTCCCACAGTTGTGTCAAGTTGGCTGGTAGTGGATCTCTACTCGGAATAGCTTGTTCCATCTCATCCCACAGCTGCTCAATTGGATTGATATCTGGTGACTGGTCAGGCCACTGCAGTAAGCTGAATTCACTGTCATGTTTGTGGAACCATTCCTGGACAATCCTAGCCTTGTGGCATGCTGCATTATCCTGCTGAGAAAAATCCATTAGCAGATGGATACACTGCTGCCATGAAGGGATGCACCTGATTGGCAGTTATGTTCAGATATCCTGTGGCATTCAAACGTTGCTACACTTTTATCAAGGGGTCCAATGTGTGCCATGAAAACACACTCCACACCATCACACCACCACACAACCACCACCAGCCTGCAATGTTGACACGCGGCATGTACTCGTGGTTTTCTCCATACCTAGTCCTCCCATCACCATGAAACATCAGGAACCGGGATTCATCAGACCAAGCAATGTTTTTCCAATCCTCCGGTGTTTTCGTTCCTTAGCCCACTGCAACCGCAGTTTCTGGTGTTTTGCTGAAAGAAGTGGAACTCTGTTAGGTCGTCGGCTGTCATACCGCATTCGTGTCAAGGTACGACAAGTTGTGCATTCTTTTATGGGTCTTTCGACACCAATGTTATACTGGACTGTCAGTTGACTAACTGTAGCCCGTCTGTTGCTCTGTACAATTCATGTCAGCCTCCTTTGGCCTCTTTCATCAATGAGTCGGTCTTGACCACTGGCCTGCCATTGGCTGGATGCCCTTTGGGTGGTGGACCATCCTTGATGCTCTACACAGGGGAAACTGTTGAGCGTGAAAAACCTAGCACTGTTGAAGTTCTTGACACACTCAAACCAGCACGCCTGGCACCTTCTACCATACCCTGCTGCTCCCTTTAGTGTCATTTGAAACTCCGCCCATCATCACAGCTTGTTGTCAGGCCTCTAATGTCTAGAGAGATGGCACTTGCGATGCACGTTCGTTTATTGTGAATTTCTGCAAGTTATTTTTAATAAGCGAACGATGAATTAAATTAAATAAAATGTGAGACTATATTACACTGCGGATGTATACACAATCAAGTTTCTGGTTTTGTCTTAATTTAAATATGTTTTAATTATTTTAATTATTTTTCTTCCCACAAATGACCATGTTATAAGTGGTATAAACCACTGCAGGCCGTGTGGGTCTGATGATGTATACCACTTCTGGGGGTGGCTAAAAGCCCTCTGTTAACTACTCGGGACTTATCACCACCGCAAGCCTGGTATATATCATGGGAACCACACGGCCTGTTGTGGTATATACCTTATATATATAATATATACACGTGCACACAGACACACAGTCAGACAGACACACACACAGTAGAGAGTCAATTATCCAAACTAATGGGACTGATACTAGTTTGTATAATCCATTTGTATGGATAATTGAACAAGTATTAACAATTACTCTACCTTTAATAATGTATAGAATAAAGTTAACATACACATGTACTTACTGATGATATATAGCTAGTAACCTATTCTATCGCATTAGGCAGAGCTTTACAAATCATTAAATTAATGCAATTCAATAATACTTTAACACATACGGTTAAGGTAATGTAATTTAAACGTACCATACCAAACTTTGACAATCATTAAAGAATACAATTCAGTACAACTTTGACATGATTACTTGCTGTTAAGGCATTGTATAAAATTGCAATTGAAATTAATAAAAGTTCTTAATTGCTTAATAACATAGACAGCCCTTACTGACGAAACAGATGAAAAACAGGAATGGAGTGACTATTTTAATTTGCTTAACTGCAACAATTTAAAGCAGACAGTGCTCCATCTATGGTTTTGGTCTGAATAATTCTGTAACTTTCATTTGCCTCAGTGCTGTCCTTTTTTTGGCAGCTAAATCTCATTGATGTTTTAACAGCAGAAGCTGGTTGCGTAGTACACCACACGTAATTCGTTGTGCGATTACAGGTACGTTCGGTTGATCAAAGATCGAATAATTGACTCTCTACTGTGTATATACAGTGCTGTGAAAAAGTATTTGTCTCCTGTCTGATTTGTATTTTTGCACATTTAATTCGGTCAGATCTTTTTGTGGGTTGTATTAGTATATAGAGGGAGTCTGAGAGAAAAAATGACACCAAAGTTTGGTGTTTCTTTCATTTGTTTGGTGTGCAAGGTAAGCAAACATGCAATCTTCAGGTTGCATTTTTTTCAGGTGTGAAAAAGTTATTGCACCTCTAGTTAACTCAACCCAATTAAAGGGATAGTTAGGGTCAGCTGTTTGAATACTTCGGTTAATAATCAGGCCTCATTTGGGCCAGCCCTGCCCAATATAAATCCGGCTAACTTTGGCCCTTACCATCAGTGTGAAGTTGTCAGCACACAGGTTCTAGAGGCACATCATGCCACGATCAAAAGAAATTCCTGAAGACCTCCGGTAAAAAAACCTTTTGTTAAAAAAATGCATCGTAAGAAGTAAAAAACTGAAGCTGGAAGTTTAAGTTTAAAAAAAAGAGTTGTTGAGTCTGTCACATCGTTTAATTTATTCTGTGTAGACCAAATAAAGCATGAAATAACGATGCTACAATGATTGAATTCAAGTGTAAGAGGTTTATCCAAATGATATTTAAATATAATTTAAATATTCAGAGACAGCATAGGGGCAGGGGGGCGTGGCCCCTGTGTGTGTGCCTTATAATTTACAGCAAGACGTTACAATATGAACATGTTAAAGTAGAAAAATATCCCAGAGTAGAAGAATACCTTGTGTAGGCCTTACTTTACCCCATTTTCATAAAATAATAACATGAAGTTTATTTGTACCTCTTTGTAGCTTAACAAGCAACAGAACTGAAATGTTAACTTTAAACACGTCTGTGGCAGGAAATGGCGTTGCGGTCACTCAGACCAGAAGGAGGAACAACAACTGATGGGTATGGTGCAGTGGCGCATGAGCCATTTTATTTGAAAGCAAACTAAAATAAATAGAATATTTAAACAAAAATAAACACTGCTCACAGAGCAAAATAAAACAATTAAACAAAATAAATCTCGAACACAATACTAAAATACACACAGGTCAGGCTGGGCAGATTGCTGTCAGTGATTCTGTGTTTTAAATATCAATATCTCGCTCTCGCTCTCGCCTCCGTACAGCCACCCGGAGTGAAGGGAGCTGCAGGTATTTATACAGGTGACCATCTCCCAATTAGCAACAAATGAATCACTTAATTAATTCGGAAGATGGCCACCTTCTGCACGAGTTTTTAATCCACGCTGCAAAACAATACAAAACAAAATGCACGGTGGTTCGCCATCATCTATACACAAATATAAAACAATAAACAAATACAAAATAACACAGGGGCGGAGGGGGAGACCCCCTTCTAAAAATAAACAAACAATACGATTAAATAGCAGGGCTTTCCTATGGCCCTGCTACAACGTCAAAGAAAACAAACGTGGAAATAGCACTGTAAAGTGAAGGGGATAAAAACTCACATTTTTTGTTTCTTGTTTATTACATTCCTGTGGCAAAGTGGTTTGCAGTGTGCAGGAATGATTTGAAACAACAGTTCACAGTTAAACAGCTCTTTATTTCGCTGGGTTGCTTGTTTTGCAACCAGAAATAATAATACCTGGCTCTACACAACAATGTGTAGCACGCAGGTAAACCACGGGGCTCAGTCCCAAAATAATAGTAGACACTAAACAAGACATGCACAAACACAACACGGTCACAAGTCCAGAGTGAATGCTCTTAGTGAAAGTGGTGATTTACAGGTTTATAGGTGCGCAATGAAGTGTAGTCCGGGTTTAATTGCTGGCTGTTTAGCTACAGCTCCCAGATATTAGCCTTCTTTAAACGGCAAACGTAACAGTTTAATAGAGAAACAAAACCACACACAAAAACACACAGTTTCTTTATGACACAGTACTCCTTCACTGGTCCTTTCATAACCATAACAAAGGAACAGATTGCCACATCCCCTGATATATTCTGTCATGCCCCCTTCGGTAGCAAGTGCAATCACATGCCCTCCAATCCATGACTGACACATCGTCCTACCGCACTAAGACGATGACTTCTGGTATTGTAACTCCGCCCCAGTTCTGAATGGCCGATTTCCAGCTGATCCAGGAATGAACTGCCAAACCGTCTATTCCGGGGCATTTTGACATTTGACACATTCCTTCCCCTATCCAGTGCTGCTTTAACCTGTTCTGCATACCAGTCTTGGAAACTGTTTTTCACCTCATCCTTCATTGGCTTGTTCACACAAAGATCTTGTGGCTTTAATTTGTCAGTGGTATTTGTGGGATGAAAACACATCGGACATGGTGCTCTTGCAGCTTTGCCTACACATATGGGCTTCTCTGCTCTAAACATGTAAAAAATTACTAAAGCTGAGTGTGTTGCTCTTAAACCCAAACGTTGTCTGACAAAGCTCACATAAGGCACAGTAATGTGTTCAATGTAACGAAGCATTGTTTCTTCTTTACTCCAGTGAGTCTGTGTATGCCATACGTCAAAGTCCGGTGGAAATTTGTAACATGGGTGGCAACCAATGTTCTTCCCCTCATACAGTAATTGTGGTGGCAGAAATGTCACTGTCATCGATTGTGTCATCCATTCCAGCGATTTCTATAGTTTTAGTTCCTTCTTGAGCCGTGGTTCACTTTCCACTTGGTACCAGTGGTAATGCTATTTGATCTCAGTTACAAATTAGTTCTTATTAAGTAACTGTCACAAAGACGGCCGGAGTGGGGGACGTCTGACCAGAAACAGGAAAATAAACAAAGAGAGAGGTGGAGTTTGGTGGAGCTGAGCGAATGGTCTCGCTCAGCATTTAATGAATGAACAGTCAGACAGACAGAAAATAAACGGTTGTAACAAACAAAAAACAGGACATGGCACTTTCGCCAAAATAAATAGACAAACAAAAACGGACTAACCCTACACAAAACAGGGTGAGCAGATGTTTTAACTATTATTCTTACAATTTATCACTATTACCACTGTCTCCAATCCCGTTCTCCACTCACCGAACACACAACCCCGAGTGGGTGAAGACATGCAGCTTTTATGCAGCTGTACCAAGACTCAATTGCTAATCAATCATTCAATTGGAGTCTCGGTACAACTGCACGTGAATTAAAATATATATATATATATATATATATATATATATATATATATATATATATATATATATATATATATACACACACACAGTACCAGTCAAAAGTTTGAGTACACCTGCTTGAAACCAGGTTTTTCATGATTATCTATGCTTTTAACTGTATACACTTGTCTATAAACACTTAATATTTCATTATATGATACGTGTACTTATATAAGCTGATAATCATAAGTGAATTGCATTCAGAAATTTAATTTTTAAATGAAAATGTAAATCTTGTCAATTTTAATGAAATGGTCACCCAAAGCCCAAGTCAGTTAAAAGTCTGAAATGTGTATAATCTGTATATATCCAGTACCAGTCAAAAGTTTGAGTACATTTGCTAGAAACTAGTTTTTTTTTTCATAATTTACAATGTTTTACGTTGTATACGTTTCTTTAAATACTTGAAAATGAAATAATATACAAAAAAAAAACATAAGGAGTATCAAAGCAATGTTCAAGAAAATTGAAAATTGCCTCTAAATCTTGGATTCCTCAAAATAGCCACCCTTTGCCTTAATAACAGCCTCACAAACACGAGGCATTCGGTTAACAAGTTTCAGCAGTAAATCACCCGACATGTCTTCCCAGCTCTTCTGCCGTAATTCCCAGAGATGTAGGGCACTTGTGGGTAGCTTTGCTTTGACTCTTCTGTCCAGTTTGTCACATACAAGTTATATGGGATTGAGGTCTGGAGACTGGGCAGGCCAGGTCATTAGATTGAGTTGTCCTTCACTTTCCTTCTTCGCCAGATAGTTCTTGCACAACTTTGAGGTGTGTTTCGGGTCATTATCTTGCTGAAGAACGATAGACTGCCCAACTAGCTGTAATCCTGATGGAATGGAATGTGTCTGAAGTATGCTGTGATAGCCATGCTGGTTGAGCTTGCCATGGACTTGGTAAAGATCACCAACTCTGTCACCAGCAAAGCAACCCCAGACCATGACACTGCCTCCTCAATGCTTGACAGTGGGAACCACACATGCAGAACTCATGAGCTCACCTTCTCTGCGTTTTACAAATACTCGGCAGTTGTACCCAGATATTTCACATTTTGACTCATCTGTCCAGAAGACCGACTTCCACTCCTCAAACATCCAGTTTCTGTGTTTTTTGGCCCAGGCAAGTCTCTTCCTCTTATTCTGCACTCTTAACAATGGTTCTTTGCAGCAATTCTTCCAGTTAGGCCAGCTTCACGCAATCTCCTCTGAACAGTTGATGTTGAAACATCTGTACTTCTAGCAGCATTTAGCCGAGTTTGTATTTCAGGAGCAGTTAATCGCCGGTTTCGCGGACTTAACTCAACTTAATTTAACTCAGATTAACTTGTTCTCTGATTCTGAGGTCACCCTTGGCCTGCCTGACCTTGTTCGGTCCTCATGAGTGCCAGTTTCTTCAGATTGTTTGATGGTCTTGGCCACAGCAGTTACAGACACTTGAAAAGTTCTTACAATTTGTCTTAAAGATTGACCTTCATTTCTTAAAGTAATTAGTCTTTTTTTCTTTGCTTAATGGAGCGTGTTTTGCCATTTTCTGCTCCCTTACATTCAGGAATGACAAACATGTGCCTATGCTACCTATATTTATAGTAATCATGGACCCTCACCTGTTAACAATAATTGGTGACAAAAAGGTTAATTAGGTAACATGCTAATTTACATCGGAGGACATCTAACAAAGACACTTTTATACTTAGGCCAGTGTTCTAACAGCGTGTTATACACATTTCAGACTTTTAACTGACTTGGGCTTCAGACTGAAATCCTCTTGCTTTGGGTGACCATTTCATTGAAATTGACAAGATTTACATTTTCATTTAAAAATTAATGCATTTGAATGCATTTCGCTTATGATTATCAGCTTATGTAAGTACACATATAATATAATGAAATAAGTGTTTATAGACAAGTTTATACAGTTAAGCATATATAATCATGAAAAACCTGGTTTCAAGCAGGTGTACTCAAACTTTTGACTGGTACTCTGTGTGTGTGTGTGTGTGTGTGTGTGTGTGTGTGTGTGTGTGTGTATGTGTATATGTATATATATATATATATATATATATATATATATATATATATATATATATATATATATAATATGTGTTACACGATATTTGTAGTCGGATCAGAAACCATTGTGGGACCTAATTCACTTTCTACCTAACGTCTAGTAACCGTATTGCCATTACTATAACGGTAAGGGGTGAAAATAATTAAGGTGTACTACAAATCAAAATGTACTTTAAACGTTATAAATTTCTTTGTTTTTTTTTTCAGAAGGTGTCTTGTCACTATCCGACCATATAATGATCTGTATAAACACATGTAACCACAGTTGTGAAGGATCCAACTATATTTGAGCATTCACTATTATTTATATATATATATATATATATATATATATATATATATATATATATATATATATATATATATATATTTTTTTTTTTTACACATTCTGAAATGTTAATTTTTAGTAAATTAATGAATTCATTTTTGTATAGCAATAAAATGTATATTGTTGGTTTATTTTGCGGCAACATGAAGTAGTAACCAATACAATTGTCAGTTAAAATGTATATTTTTGGTTTAATGCAGGGGACCAAGTTGCTGTGTATTCTGAGCTCGGTTATCCATCCCCTCTTCGTGACGTAGCCTTTCATCCTCATGAACACATGGTAGCATTTTGTGCCTTTGGACCAAACCAGCCTGTCCATGTGTACTTGTATGATCATAAAAGTAAGTAATGTCTGGATATAAATTATATATAAATACATGGATACAATGATAAGGTCAAGAGGGTTTTTTTATTATTATTTTTTTAACCACTAAAGCCCTGTTCAAAGATTTAAGTTTTTTGTGGTATGTAGCAGGGTAACGTTTCTGTCAAGGCTGGCAGCTGTAGGAAAGCAAACCCAGTCAGGATACTGCAGATTTAAGTACAGTGCACACTGTAATTAACGAACAAAGGCACAAGGGTCAAAAATAAAAGGTTTAAACTAACACAAATCAAAAACTCCCTTTAAACAAACTTTTAAGCATCTTGAACAGTTTCATTAATATCAGATTGTCTGTTAAGTCAGGTAGGGACACATTATCAAAACATTTACTCCTATTTTTTGAAAGTGGTAAAATGTCTTAATTTTACAAAACTAGAGCCAGATAGCTAAGTGATATAATCCTAGTTCTCTTAAGGAGTCTCAAGGTGTTTGTTTCTTATTTATGCGTTTTTCTTCTTTTCAATTTTTTTTTTTAATTAAAGACTGGAGGAAATGCTTTGAACAGTTATTCTTTAAATACCTAAATATCTCACCTTTTTTTTTTTTTTAAATATTACAAATGTTGGTTTTAATGGTTTAGTTCATTACCTATATTTTGAGTGTCATCATCACGGAACCTTTAGCAGTCACCGCCTGTATTTTACTAAATGTAGCACCTGGGAGTAACTGAAGATGTTGTGCATATCGGCAATGTAAGAATGTATTGGCATTCCCCTTATATTGGGTATGAAATAAAACAAAGTTGCTTGTATGTTTAACCCACTTATTACCATTGCACAAAGACCACAATATTTGCATTATGCATCAGTGTGTCCAGCTTATTAATCTTGTTTAAAAACTAAGCTGTAGCTTTCAGTAGACAGTTAAGTTGCGTCTAGCTTTGAAAGGGTTAATCATACAGTACTTCTATATTTAGTCATGAGTAATACCACAATTAGGACCTTTGCTTTCTGGTTCTCATGTACATGTAGTTTTCACAATATGCTAAAATAGTTGATTTAGCATTTAATACATCTTGAATTCAATCAGTAATACAAAATAAAATATAAAGTGACTCATCACTGTCAAGTGTGTAGTCCTACATAGCATATGGGAATGATGTGAAACAAAAAATAGCATTTATTTTAAAAAATCACTGTTATAGGAAATTGGTTAGGTGTGCGTGTCAAAACTTTATATAAATCCTTTATGGTGTTAAGTTGTTTTATTCGTTAAATCAACTGCACCTTGAAGCTAGGTTTTACCTTGAATAGTTGGGGTTTTAATTCTACATATTCATGTATTGTGCATATTACAGTTCCTGTTGAATGTTTTAGGTGAGGATGGATACATTTCTAAAACTGAGTTGGTTATTCATCTGCCAATTCCTCTCTTCACTAGGCTCATCTCAATCTTTCTGTTAGACCCTTTCTATTCATCAGTTTTTCAATGGGTTATTTTTTTTAAACAAAAAACATGCCTGTGTTTAACAGTCACTACAACAATCTAATTCAGTCAAGAAGTCAGAATTTGACTAAAAAACTTTATTGCAGAAGGTAAAGGTGTGTTTCTGAAGGAGAAAAACAAAAGTTTGTTTTTTAAAATAAGCCAGAAGCTCAAATTATATTAATGGCAAAGGAAGGTAGACCTGGGCTTGGTGGATCTTGATCAATTGAAACTCTTTTCTGTATGCACAAAAATTCTTGAAAACGGGTTTAATTGTTCAATAACTTCTTTTACCTGGTGTGCTGCCCTAGAATGAATGTGGAGCAAACTTAATTTTACTGTCCTGTTTAAAATGACAGTGGTATATGTGGCAGTGGCAGCTTCTGCTGGTTACAGTCCTTAGCAAGTCTTTGGAAGCATTTGCTCCATCTTGTGGCAGCAAAACTGCAAATCTGGTAGAACCAATGTTAACGACAAAGAAGACAAACCATGTTTAAACATGTCGTATCTCATTTGTGATAGCTGGCCCTGGGTGGAGAGAATTGTTTCTCGAAGCAGTAGAAAGTGTGTTGAAAAAAATGTGTAGGCGCACCATCTTTAGCGCTTGATGAAACTTCAAAATCATCTTTTTAATGTGCTTTACTTACATACCAGGACTTCTGCCTTGTGTCCTCTCTCAATAAGAGGTCTCTATGAGTGGGCAAAGAATCAAAATAGTACTGTGGTTTTCATATATAGCCACACACTTATGGATAACACACTGTTTAAGCTACTCTGATCAGCTCAAGTCCAAAGTCTGCAGCACACTATGGAGCACTTTTTAGATTTTTATATCATATTTGAAATTAATAGTAAGGCTAGATTTAATTTCAATGCGACGCCGCCTTTCATTTGTCACGACTCATCTCTCTTTGGGTTTAGTATTACATGAAAAATACAAATCTGGTTAAATTAAAATGTATACTGCCCATTTTATGGCATTTGCTTAAAATAACATCAATATATTTGGGAAGGGCTAATACATTTCTCTGGTACTATGTTGCAAAATTAAAAACACAAATTGTTGAAATTCATAATTAGAATAAGCGTATGGGTTAAAAGAGCATCCCTTTTCATATAACATAGCTGTTAAAGACTTGTTTCTAAGATTTATTTTGGGAGAAAGTCCTAGCAAGTTTGTAATTAAACACCACACAAAAAATAAATAACTGTGACTAGTCTTATAATATCCCACAATCCACTGCATAAAAAAGGGTTGACTGATCTAAAGAAATTTGTTTGATCACCTAGGAAACGTTTTTTTTTTTTTTTTTTTTTTTTATTTACAGCTAACTTACCACTGTATACATTTCTATACTTTAGAAATATATTATTCTTTTCAGGAAGCCTATATGTTTCAATAAAATTTAAAGTTTTAGTGGTGTGTCTTCCTGCTTTCATCTCTGCTGTGCTCTGGTAACATATATATGGGCACTGTGTGCTCCAGTGTTTATTACATGTTCATGGGAAACACAGCAGATTTGTAAAACAAATCATAGATAACACACTTAGATGCACCCCTCTTCATTATCCTCAATAATATGTATACTTTGTTAAACAACGGTAATTGGTGGAATTAAACCATCAGTGAATACTGGCAAGGCCAATACTGGGCAACTTTGAACTTTAAGGCTTGTCATTTTATTGTACAACCTTTAAGAGTTACACCATTGCCCTCTTGGTAAAAGCATAACTGAAGAAAACCTGAAGAATTTTCAATATGACATTTCTTTTTTTTTTTTGTAAAGACCACTCGTGTGGGACTGTTTTGTCATTTTTGTATAAAGGGACTTTAAAACATAATGGAGCTGGGGTTTAGTGCTGAATTCTCTCATGCTGGATCGTATGAGACTGAACTAGGTAGTTTCCACTTCAAGTTTTGAAATTACATCATATGTGCTATGGGGAGTTAAGGGGTTAAAGCATTTTGCATTATTGAGATTTATAATATAAATAAGTTATTTATAACCAGAGTTAATATTATTAGTTTAGTTAAGATGATTCTCAACAGAAATGACACATTAGTATTTCCGAATGCAAATCTTGAACTCTCCCTTCTGGGTGTTGAGATGTGGAAAGTAAAAACTGTATAGTAAAAAACAACAGAATCATGCAATGAAATACAAGCAGTTTTCATGTTCCCTGTTTCTGTCTTACAGCAACTGATGTTTTGTTAAGGGATGCTTGATTTGAAGGTTCTCTTTCTTTTAAAATATATTTTTAATATATAGTAAAATGCACTGCAGGAAAGGTTTTTTCTCTTGCCGTGCAATGTAAGACTTCGTAGTTGGTAAACTGCTGTATTCTTTGATTTTCGTAGTTAAATTCCAGTACCAATATTGTGCAGTGAAATACACTTTGCTTAAGCCTCATGCCATTTCAAAGATGCAGACTATACATCTACATTCTACGATCTACTGTATTTACTATCTTGTTTCAGTTGCACTGATGGAAGCTGAATCTATGAAAGAACTAACTGGGTCTCGGGTTACAACAATTCCAAAAGGGCCCAGGATCCTAAGCAGCACTTCAGATGCTCCCATATTGCAGGATTCAACAATGTCTTCTATGGATCGTTTTGCAAGTGCTGCAAGGATTTCCTTGAATCTGCAGCGAGTAAAACAGAAATTAGATTCTGTTTTGGTATGTATCATCATTTTACAGATGTTTTATAACACATCTTCAAAGGGACATCTATACATTAATCTGCTGTTTTTATAGTTTTGAGCATTTGTTATATACAATGGTTACTAAGAATTTTAGATTTTTGTACCGGTGTTTATAAAAAAAAAATTAAAGATACTGAAGCACACTGTATATATAAATTACCACAGGCTGTGTAATAGGAACCAAAGTCAGCTCAAAGTATCCAAACAAATGGGAGTTCCCCTGCCTGTTTCAAAGAAGTGAAAAGAGAAGTGTTGCCATCCATCCAGACAGTCCAGGTTCTGCATAGTAAATCTCTCAGAAGGCTTGGACAATCAATTGAGGGAAATGCAAAACTGTTTTAAGAAGTGTTAATTAAAATATCATAAAACATTACAAACCTTAACATTCCTTGTTACAAGTTCTTTTATCTTTGGCCATAATCTAGTTTTGGCCTTGATTTGGTTAGGCTGTTTTAAGAACTTGTATTCAGCTTTGCAAGGATATGTTTAACAAAATAAATTAACGTTCAACACAAAGGAGCTTTCCTTTTGTTTACGTGTGAACCATTAACTTCAGGTTCTTTCCCTGCTTCAAATACAGTCAGATATGTGTACACTGCTGTCATTCTGCATCAGAAAAGATATTTGAGTACTGTTTTCATGGTCAAGTTGAGATGTGAACACACATTGAGAGATGATGGAAGTATCCAGAGCATGACTGTACACAACTGGGCGCTTACTTTCGGCAGTGAAGGAATCAGACATAACCTTAAAGAAGACTGCGAACTGCAGATCTGTCTCTGAGAACCATGTGACTCACTTCTAACCTGTTTTATGGAGATTGGGGCATGTCTGCTTAAAATACCCCACTCAGACCTCTTGCTTTATTAGGTATGCCTGAATAAGTATTTGTCCTCTCTTCAAATATATGCATTGATATTATTAATCAAGCTGTTTCTAAAGAGTGGTGGTGGTCTAAAATATTTCTTGAAATACAAGATACAAAGCTATTGACATTTAGTCATGTATTTAAGTTGTTTCATCAAAGGAACCAACAATTTACTAAAAAATAGTTGCGCTATGATCAAATAGCATTGACTTAAAAATGACAGGGGACACACTTCACACCTTTTTTTTTTTTGTTTTTAATAAAATAGCACTAAAAATAACAAATAACAAGAATGTGTTCCCGGGTCTGAAATTGATAGGAAAAAAAAAAGAATATCTATTTCACCATCCAATACTTTTTTGTGATGTCAGCTGGAAGTACTTCTGTAATTAGTGCTTCAGCTAATTATTTACAATTAGCATTTATTATCTAACAGACAATGCCCCATTGTTTATTTAGAAATTGTTTTTGTGAAGCACTTAATAATAATAATAATCATAATAATAAAATAAAACAGGTGTTCTTGATTTGTACAGTGTTTACACAGCTGCATCTACAGTGTGGTTGTAATCAAGCGAAGCCTGCCAAGTGAAGCCATTGGCATACGTATTTAATAAACATTTTCATTAAACAAATGTACAATAGAAAGAATGCTTTGCAAGGCTACCAGGGTAACAACAGGAGTTGATAGTAACACTTTAATACAGAAATTGCTGGAGTGTGTAGATTAGCCTTTTGTCACTTACCACATGTACTGGACAATATGAACGAAAGCAAGTTTAAATGGATATACAAGTTGGTGCAGTATATTAAAGAAGATATATTAAAGAAAACCTAAAAGGTTGTATGATTCAAATATATTTTTTTACTGGCCATAATGTATTTGTATACAGTAAATCTTGTTTTTCTTGCTCCTTATCACCACTTAATTGCAGTGAAAATATATCTACACCCATGGATGAGTCATTCTGATTTTAAATGCACATTAATCTAGTAAGAGTTATGTTAGCAGAGGCCATGGAGTGGTGAATGGGGTTTAGGGAGAGTTTGATAATAGGAAATAAGTGAGATTTCTAAGCCCCAGTCCTACACAATAAGGTTACGTTTTACACATATAAAAGGTTCCTGTTTATAACACTTTGCTAACAATCCACTTTGCTTGCCTTGATTAAAGGCATGAACACAAATGAGCAGAGCTGTAACCTACCGCACAGTACCGGATGCCTTTTAGCCCTGCATATTGCTTTGCTGCTGCTAAATTTTTCCGCTGTGGTACACCTTATACTTGCAGACATAATATTTAAAGGTATGCCGTTCATGCGTGTCTACCAGAGGAGCTGTTCGGCACAGTGCCACTATGAGCCACCAGTTACCGGTCTCCTCATGTGTGTCCAAGACTTAAATTTGTACAGTAAATCAGATCAATTGGTAACAAAAAATAGTGCCGGATTATACTGTATGCTGGTTTACAGATGTAGTGTAAAATCTAATACTATACCCAAAGTAAAATTAAGGTATAAATGACAATCTGCTATACATAAAGTAGAAGTACTGTCCTGTAACTCTAGTATTGTATTCATTTAAATGTTACTTCTCTATTATGTAAACAATGATTTTATTGTACCTGTGGAACATACTTTATATTGATTTTAGGCCGACAAGACTTACAAATCATGCTAGATTAATTTCAATAGGGATTTGGTCGAATTGTACAGAATGATGGTTTGTAGAGCAACATGATTAGCAGGTTTTACTGTGTAATACAATATGGACTCTATGCTTTCCTTTTTGTGACACTCGCATACTCGTGTAGCAGAACGAGTTTCAAACAACATACTCAAGTTATGGCAGCGCTCAGGATGTAAATATAAACAATATAATTAATATTATCCCTTTAAAGGGTGCTACACATTTAACACAAGTTTGTGCTGTCAAAGATAATCAAAAGGTACCATCCTACTTTTCTAATGTATTACTATGTTGGTATAGTCATTCCAAATTCTGTAAACAAATGCTGGAAATAATCCATGTTTAGGTATTGTAAACAAAGCTGCCTCAGTATCACAGTCAGGAGAGGTCGAAATTAAACTTGTAAGATAAACAGAAAATGACTCCGCTATGGAAAGATAACGCCACTCAAAATCACTTGCCCACGAACTAATCTAATATATTAATATGTATATTTATGCCTAGTTACTGTTAGTTTTATTGATTTAATAAATGTTTTTACATTGAACATGTTTGTCAGCTGTCCCAGGGTAGTCTTTGATTTTAGAGAAATCACTTACCAGTTGTGCTGAAATAGTTAGAGAAGAATTTACAACATTCTGATTATTTGTTTTTGTTTTAGGTACCAATGCATAAAAACCAATCAACGATGGAGTACCTTTATGAGCAACCAGGTATTTCTAAAAGCATTTTACCATTAAGAAATTATCATGCACTGTTTTCCATTATTTGTTTTAGAAAATATTTATTTACAAAAAAAAAAAAAAATTGGATGTCTTGTAACCTTAGAATCTATCTAACCTTAGAATCAATCTGTGATTAATTGTTCAAATCATAACCCTGGTTCCCTGAAATTGGAAATGTAACCATTACCTAATGGGTGTTTACCTCCTAAAGACCCCGAAACCTGAATATTATATGCCAAAGCTGTTCTGCCGAGCCTGTGACGACGAGGGTATAAAAGGACTGCACGCACAGATCGCAGCGTCATTTTTCTTACAAGCCTGCTGCAATCATGGATGCAGCGACCTTATGTTAGGGAACCAGGGTTATGATAATAACATATCATTCCCTTTCAAGTACAAAATGTAACCATTACCTAGTGGGTGAGTATACCCAAGCCGTCGTAAGGGCAACATTACAGAACGAATGGAATTCTACAAGGCTAGGCCGAGAGGCTGTCTTGTCCGTTCCCATTAGGAACCCCAGTAACAAGCAGCTAGAGCCAAAACACTGAGGGAGAAATACCTCCTTTGGCTGTGTTGTAAGGGTCGACTTGGTAGGTGCCCTTAACACTTGTTCCAAAGCCAGGATTTTGAGGATCCACGACATTTAGTTTGTAGAAGCTAGTGAAGGTATGGGGAGTAGCCCACGCTGCTACATTGCATATTACATTGACAGGTGCACCCTGGATAAAGCCCACAAAGTTGCCATGCTCCTGGTGTAATGTGCAGTGAGCTTCTCTGGAGAGGGCAAGTTGGCTCGCTCATAGGCAGTCCTGACTATCTGCTCACCATTTGGACAGACTCTGTTTAAACAGGGCTTGACCATGGGACTTTGCCCTATAGCAGACAAAAAAAATGCTTGGACTGCTTCCAATTTTTTGTCCTGTCAACGTAGTATGCCTGAACCCGCACTGGGTAGAGCGTATGGAGCTGCCGCTCTCTGTCAGACTGGAAAGGAGGTGGATGGAAAGCCTCCAGTCCCACAGACTGGTTGACATGAAATGCCGATATATAGTCTTCGGCAAAAAAGCAGGATTGGTACGGAGTGTAACCTTTGTCCTGGCTTCTGCAAAAATTTAAGCAGGCTGCATCTCACTCGCTATGCGGAGGTGATTGCAAGCAAGAAAGCCGTTTTGAGCGAAAACATTTTCAGCTCAAATGAAGGCTTCATGAGTCCTTCAAGCGCCACGTTAAATCTCCAGCGAGGAACAATATCCTTCTCACACGTGGCCGAAGCTGCCAAGCTCCTTTCAAAAATTGCACCGCCAGGAAGTGAGCTCCTGGGGAGACAAAGCCAATTTTGACATGGCAAGCTGAAATAGCTGCCAGATAACCCTTTTAATATAGAGGAGGATTTCCCCTCATCAAACGGGTCCTGCAAAAATTGTTGCGGGGGCGTACTGCAGATGTACTGCCCTAGAGGAGGTTATCGTATGCCCAGAGCAAAAGCTTGTAGGCCACGCAATGGAGACTGGGTGACCTGAGGCCATCCTGGTGGTTGATGTAAGACACCACTGTTGTGTTGTCTGTACGGACAAGCACATGTCTTCCTCGAACCTCCTGTAAAATATGCTGCAAGGCCAGTTAAACTGCTGCAGCTCCAAAACATTTATGTGGAAGCCTTGCCAAGGGAGTTCCACATACCTTGCTCACCCCTGCCATTCCACACAGCACTTTAGCCCAGGCTGGATGCGTCAGTGGTGATAATCTCAATGGGGCCAGGATAGCTTCCATGCACTTTGAGAAGGCACAGGGAGCCAAAGAGAGGCCAAATGGCAAAACACGGAACTTGTACGCTGTTTCCTGAAAGACGAACCGCAGGTAATAACTTTGCGCTGATTTTATGGGGATGTTGAAATAGGTGTCGTCTGTGTTATCCACCGTGGTAAACGAGTCGCCTTTTTTGGTTCATTTTTTAACCTCTTTTTGCTCAGATACAGGTTGACATATCTGAGGTCAAGGATTGGTCTGAGGTCACCATCCTGCTTTGGTGCTAGGAAGTATCTGGAGTAGAACCTTTCCTCCAACTGGAGAGGGTCTATCATGTGAATAGCCCTTTTTTGTAGCAGAGCTGCTACCTCCTGAGACACCACTGCTGCATTTTGTGAGTCTGTGAATGATGTTGGAGTCACGCCCCGAAAGGGACCGTACTTGAACTGCAGTGAGTAGCCAGTTTGAATGGTAGCCTGCACCCAGATGTCCATGGTGCACTTACTCCAATACTCCAGATGGCTCCCTGAGAAGAGGCCCTGGGTCTGTGGCAGCAAACTCATAGGGCTGCTGCTTGGGTTGTGGCTTGGCCTGAGGCTTTTGTCTCTGTGCCGGGCAGCAGAACCTATTAAAGTCTCCGCGGCGAGTAGCCATGGAAAGATTCTGAACACCACCTCTGGCCGCAGGAGCAGTCGGCTGCGCTGGTCTCTGAGGCTGCTGGGGCCTTGGGGTGCCAGTTTACCGTTGGTTTGCACACTGGAGGTGGTTGCTTGGGAAGCAAGTGAACCAGCTCCTTTGTCGATTCCTGCGAGCGGTGAGAGCACTGCAGCATCTCATCCACCATGGGACCGATGTATGCCCTGGTGTAATAGGGGCATCCAACAGTGGGGCTTTGTCCCAGTCAGGCACATGTGCTTGGGAAAACCAGAGCTGCCTCCGTGTAGCTATCAGCACAGCCCGAATCCTGCCTACAGCCTGTTGAGCTTTGACACACAGAGCAGGTTCATATTAACCAGATGCAGCTCATCCCGCTGTTGTGGTGAGGGCCTGTGACTGTCACAGAGGGACCTAAGCAAATAGGACTGGTAGGCTACCAGAATACTATTATAATTGCCTAGCTATTATAATGGCACATACAAGACTGCAGTGACCCTCTTGATCAGTGGTAGAAGCTCTGCCGACAGGGAAAGCTTAAGTGCAGGGTATGTGCTGTCTGATTCCACGTCCTCAGACTGAAATGCCAGCTCCTGTTCTCCCATCTCCTGTTGCCAATCTGCTGAACGTAACAAACAGGCTATAGTGCACAATATGAAATTGTTACAGCATAAATAAAATCTCATAAGTTTGTAAAACACAATAAAGTATACACTCATAAGCAAAAAATACTAAGATGTGGCAATCTGCTGTGTGACTCCTCAAAACTAACATCTTCTTTAATATAGTATGTTCCTCTTTATTTACATAGGAATAGTTCCTTCTATTACAAAGAATTTGACTCGGGAGGCCAGTGTCATAAGTCCAGGGAGCAATAATTACCTGCGCACTGTAAGTATTGTGAACGGTTAAACCATCAATTTCTATTTCACACAGAAAATCTGAATTGCTTTTATAATATGTTAATGTAACTAGTGAGAAATAACAGATCTGGCCATCATGTATAACAAACAACCAGTACTGAAACATCTTAGATCTTATATTTCTTTCAAATTGCAATATATCAGCCAGGAATGTATTTGATGGAACCCATGCAAAATGTTGTATGTATGTTGCATGGTCCTTTTTGCTTGAAGTGAAAAAATCGGGTCAATGTTGTACACAGAATTCATTGAATAAGTTGTCTTGACACAAAACTACATGAGGTACATGAATATCTGAAAATGTGTGTGACGAACGTAAGAGAGCGTCCAGTTTGTATGCATGGGTTAATATTCTTTCTTTGGAAAGATGTACAAAAACATTTTACCGAGAAAAGAAAACTGCTATACAGCTTTTTTATATATAAATATAAGTACTGCAATGTCATTTTAAAAGGGGTCATTTGAATGGAGAATAACTTGATGCCAGATAGCCCAAGGCAGAAAATTAACTATGATGATCTGATAAGTAGTGGAAAATGGTGAGCTTATTTGACTTGCAAATGTATTTATGCAAATAACTGCTGTGCTATAGGATGCTGGAGACATGGCTTGAGAATGAATGAGGGCACTGTTGATCCCACCTTGTTTAGTCAAGTTAAAATCCACTTCTTTTTTTATTTTAGACTTTAATAAATGTTTTGGTATGAAAATTCTGTATCTAAGAAATTGCTGAATATTTACATAATTTGCATAGGGTTTGCAGGGGATAAGAAAAGTAATGCAAAGTAGCACTTGGCACGGATTAGTTGGTTTGTTCCCCTTTTTTCGAGCTTTATTGTATTGTTGCCTAACTCCGGAGCTTTAGAAAACAGGAAGATCTGTGGTCGTTTTTTTTTTTCTTTCTTTTGAGTGCATGTGTTGTGAAAGTGCAAAGCCCCATATTGACTCTCTTGGTGCAATATCTTTCCACAACCTGTATTTTTGAAACCGAGATTGCTTCATTTTATTCATCACAGTGAATGAATCAAGGATATATATTTTCAGGAAGTATTAGTAAAATGTGAGGGCTAGAATGCCTAGAGTAAAGTGCAATAACAATGCTGGTTATGTTATACATTTTGAAAGTCATGAATTTATTTATATAACTTTTTTTTTTTTTTGGAAAAATCGAATAAAAAATGAAAGCAATAATGGACTATTTTGATCAATGTAATGATGACTGAATTTTAAAACATTACATTCAGTGTATTTGTACAATAGGAACAAAAATACAGTCAAGGTAATCTTCCTTTTAAAATGTATAGTTTCTTTCTTGTATTACGGTGTGTTTGCCTTCTGCTCTAGGACAAACACTGATTAGAAATAGCTTAATTTTTAAAGAAGCTCTGTCCTTTTATTTTAGGTGAAATTGTATATTTCATGCTTTTTAAATCATTTTTACATTTAAGTTTTTCAGATGCCAGAGTCATGGTTAACAGGTTGATGGGGAATGAGGAAATCTTCAGACCCAGAAAAAAAATATTTAGCTTTTTAAAAAAAAAAAAAAAAAAAAAAAATCTGTGTGTTAAAGTTGGAGCAGAACTGTAATTATTCAGCTTTTTCTTCATTTAACTCGGAGTAAATTGACTGAATTATCTACTTAGCCCAGTAGAGGGTGGTCCCAGTTCCCTTTAGAACATGGTTTAAATGTAAGCCCTGTCAAAGCTATAATATCATATTACAGCATGCTGCATGAACCCTATGAGGAAGAAGATGGTCTTGCACGCTTGCCAGTAACGTTATTAAATATTCTATGGAGTCGTAGGTGGTTATTGTTGTCCCTGTGCTGTTCATGTATCTCATTATTGCAGAGTGTGAATTTGACTGTTTTAGTATCTACATTGGTAAAATTCCATTTGGTATTGGCTTGCTTATTAATATTAAGTATAAATAATGATACCATGACTGCCGACAATACTGTATTGTATGATATGTCTTTTTTTTTTTTTTGTAAAATCTCTAATTTGTAGTCTTTTATTTTGATTAAATTGAATAATTAAATGTAGTTTCATATGTGCAATGGTGCATTCCAACCACCTGGGTTACAAGTAGTTACAGTATTAGTATCACTGCACTTTTTTAAGAACACCTGTTTTTGTTTTTTGGTTTTTTTAATCTGTCAGGAGCGTGAGTGATTTTTGAGCCATAGATGATTTATTGAATATTTATTAATACGAATAATTTGGGTTGCAGCAGCAGGCTAAGCGTGATTAATGGGTCTGTTCATACAATGGTAATGTGTTAATCATTTACAAAATTACTATTTTTGAATCAATTATTAGAATAAACAATTACACGTGCCCATCCCTGGTCTTAACCCAACGTCATGTAAAGTTATTCCCACTTTTAAAAGCCCATAAGTTGGCATAAATTTGCCAACAGTTCTGATAAGTTGTAGATCTCTACGTCATTAAGCCTGAAATATCATCTCAGTTGCTGATAGCGATCATTGATGCACAGGAAAGCTATTGGATATTGCACTGCCCAAGTCACACAAGTGGTAAATAATTATTAGCATTAGTTAACCATTGGTCATTTAGTCATATCTAAGAATTTTGGTCATTTAGGAAGTTTAGGTAGATATTAAAATTCCTTTATTTGCATTGCACCTCACTGTTTTAGCTGCCTTGTAACCCCCATTATGATGGTAAAATAAAGCAGCTCACTATTAGTCAATAGCATAGTTGGTCATACTATTCATTAATGTCAACAATCCTTTCATTTGATTTCTGTCCTACAGTGATCTGATAGAACCCAAATGGATTGTACAGTATTGTTAACATTTAAAAATATTTTAAGGTAACTGGTCAGTAGTAGTTTTCTACTGTACTGTGGAATGTCCAAAATCGATACTAGAGGTAGTTTTATCACATCAAGATTTAGACTGTTTCTACTGACAGCATTGTATAATGTAGTAATTTAAGTACTGCAAAACAAAAGGCGTACCTTAACATTTTTTGTAATTTCTACTGTAGAAAAGACCTTACTGACAAGATTGATAATGTGATACAAAAGCTTGTATTGATTACATTTGTTAACTAAATGTTTGTAATGCTGAGTGTGAACAATAATTTAAACCAATCTCCTCAAACGAATCAGCAATAGCCCAAGTACTGAAAAGGTAACGCAAATCTATAATCCTGGGATTTTTCATTATGATCTTAGCCTTTTAACTACTGGATACACAAGAGCATATTTATAATACTTGTAAAAACTAGTAACTATGGAACTACATGTCTTTCAGCTTGTTTTATTTTTTGCAATCTGTTGCATTGTGGAATTTAATTAGTCCATGCGAATTACACATATGCAAACAATCTCCTAGTAACACAAACCATAGCAACCTTATCTGTGCATATATGAAAATTACTGAACATGCCTTTTGTGTCCTTGGTATTGAGGGTGGGGATATTAAAAACTGCAGTTTTTTTTTTTTTTTTGAAGCACATGATTCAGCTGCATCAGATTCTTAACCCTTTATTGAGATTGAGATGGGATTGTTTTCCACTATCAGGAAAAGGGAAGGTGAAGTGGAAGTGTATGTTGAATTGATCCCATGCAGTGTAACTTATGATATTAAGATTAATTGTCTGTCTGCTTTGGTACGTAAGTCACAAAGGCTTATACCAAATTATCAGAGAGAAATACAATTATTTTTACCGTATAATACTACAAAAAAAAAACAAAACAGTCATTTGGACACTCTTTCCTTTCAAATATGTTATTTCTTGCTAGTTTTATCCAAGTATACTTTTATTCTACTGAGAAAGTATTCCTTTCCGTTGCATTTTAATTCATCAAACATGGTTCTTCATGTAGTTTAGCATTCACGTGATTTTATCATGATTTTTTGACCATACATACATACATAGACTTATGTTGCTAAACAAATATTTTGTGGTTTTAGGCGATGATGGGAATACAATTAAAGTTAAATAAAAACCTAGTAATTAAAATAAATAAATACAATTTAAAAAAAATAAATCCTGAAAGCAAGAGAGATGATGGATTAAGAAGGTTTAAATCTACTACTGATTTTTATAAAAGGAACCTGCAATTGCATTTCTATTCTTGTATTCGGGAACTTATCCTTTTTTTTTTTTAAACTTTATGCAGATGTTGCTTTTTTCCCAGGCTTGATATTGGTACGTAACCCAGGAAATTACACTTCGCTTTCTTATTTGCCTTCCCTATTGCAGGTCGGGTCAAATCTCTCGCTTCCTGCTCCATCATTGCTTTCACCACACTCCAAACTAAGGCTCCCCAGCACACTGGGTGCTCAGCTGATTCCACAGCAGTCCTCACACAACGGTAAGTACTTTTCCTCATTTGGTTACAGATTCATGCTGCCATTAGCCTTGTCAGCTGAAGTCACAATATTGTGTCGTCGAATCATACTGAAATTCACATACTGGTAAGATTAATGATTTTTACTTCCAGGTTCCTATATTTTGTGTATGTATATACACTTATATATCTTTATTAAATGCTGCCATAGTGCCCTAAGTTGAGTCATTTTGATTGAAAAAAGTGCCTTTCTTAACACTTGGTTCAAAACAGGTCCCATAGTTTGATAGATATATTCTACAATAGACTAGTTTGAAATGTGCTTTATTTGCATTGTAGATAAAATAACATACCACATAGAGAAAGGGGATATGAAAATATAAGAAACGTTAGCCAGTTAAACACATTTTCTTAGTAGAGTAGGTAAAATGTATGAAGATTTTCTTTTTAAGCTTTAAAGCATATTTGTCATTTTGTACTTTGAATTTGGCTCAGCTTTTGATTAGCTCAGAGTAAACTTCTACTGTATGTGGATGTTCCCTTCAGCACCACTTAATGTATACGAATGTATACGACTAATGGTGGTCAGTTTGTTAAAATGGAATATAGCAAAAATGAAAATATATATATTTTTTTTTCTACAGTTTTAATGGGCAGATTACTTTAGATGTTGTTGTGTTTTAGTGGTATTTCTTTAAAACTATAATTACATTAATAATGGTTAATTGGGTAGTTTTATTACTAGTGTTTCTAAAGTTTGTATAGGATACCAATGGGTTCTGGAGTAAAAACATAGTAAATGTGCTTAATAGAATATCATGTCACATTTTTTAAAGCAGAAGGAAGCGAGAGCATAGTATCACCTGATGCAATGTGGCAAATGTATTTATGTATACCAGCTGTGAGGTAGAGGTTTAAGAAAATTGCATGAACTTAACAGTTTAGTGCATATAGGTCTGCTTCGGAAAACCATACTATTTTTTTTACATATAATACCTACATTTTTTAATTAACATGCAGACATCTCTGTAGTTTTCTTGAAGTATGTGAGACAAATACAAATTATTTTATGTAGTGCAGAAACTCTACATAATAGCTAGAAAACTGGTAATCAGATTGTGATGAAACATGCTATGGACATTACCAAGTCTGACAGAATCGCAGGTAAATGGAAACTCCCAGTCTGTCCATTTTAAATCAAGGACATTATTATTATTATCCACCACTGGGGAGACATCTTTCCAGCAACAAAGACATAGTGGAGACACCTGTACATATGTCACTCTTAAATCTTTACACATTTATTTATAATGTGAGTAAACTGCCTTAGAAATTTGGTAGCACAAACTGTTGAGATTATAATAATCTGGACATGTATGGAAATAAGAAAACAGTTGACAATGTGAGTACACTTCAAGGAATCGTGATTGTTTTGGCCTACCGTTTTCTAACTTGTCATGCAACAAATTTGAGTTTCGCTGTTCTTTACATTCATGTACTGTACATCACAGCAGATTTTGCCTTGGCAGTAACAAACCAAAATCTATTTCAGTACCAGCGGTGAGTGTGTGTGTGTGTGCTATAGATCTTCATTTACTGAGGCAGAATCACTTGGATCCTTTAAGACCCAACTTGACAAAATCAGATGAGCCAAATGACCTTGTTTATACATTTTCTTATGTTCTTATTTTCTGAATTGCATGTTGTTTTTTTGCTTATGAATAGAAATGACAGAATTGGCATTAGTTATTTGCAGCAGGCTATTGAATGTGATTAACTTTTATGACAGCTTAAAGTTAGTAATACCGTTGAAAATTTAACAAAATGGAACTTACCTTTTGTTTTGTGTATATTCCTCTTTTAATTGGATACATGTTTTTTTAGGCTTGTATATTCAATTTTAGCATTAAAACAGTGAAGCATCTCTCCTCCTAAAATGTAAACAGCATCTCTGTATATGCATGGTGGTGTAATTGTTCTTACTGTGATGTAATGTCTTACCTACCGCAAACGATCATGTGCAAATGGTCCCTAATGATAAAGTGGGCAAGCACAAAAAGTTTAGCTCATTGATGCACAGGTAAGCTACTGGATATTACACTACTCAAATCTCACAATTAGTAAATAGCTCCTGTACCTGATATAAACAACTATGTTTTGTTGGAAAAAAGATTGATTTTTAATTTCTTGATTTCTCTTTTATTTGCAACGCGTGTCATGGACTGTGTGTTTTTGGGAGTAATGTACCTGATATACAGTACTATAGCCTTCGGGTCTGAACTGTCAGATGAATGGAGGAATCTCATGGTACATTTTTTAAGAGATTTTATTACCAGCATTTTGGTTATTTCCATAACCGTTCTTTAAAATTAAGTAAGTACCAGAGTTGTATACTGGGAGATGTTGTTGTTTCACTCTCTCTTAACAATTGTGTAGTTTAATCTTGCCCAGGATTAAAATGCCAGAACTCTTTACAAAGATCTTAGCCACAATGGAAAATACGTTTGCCAAGCTACCATATCACACAGTGCAGCTAAGCTGAACCTGAAGGATAAACAGCAGCATAATATAAGGCATTCTCAAAAAGTAGGACTACAGTATCAACTTTAAATATACTGTATATATTGTGCATTTTACAAGAGGACATGAACTCGGACAAAGCAAAACCCACCAGACTATAACATTCACATTAACCGCTTATTTGGGGAAGTTGAGTATAAATGTGTCCATTAGACCTTGGTACTACAACTTTTGGCCAGGTGTTTATATGCAGTGTCTCCCATCAGAAACAGTATTGGAGGCAGTTCATATGTAAATACGAATGTCATATTACTATTTTGATTCAATTTTTGGTTTGACATTCAAATGCAAGATATTGCATGCACCTCCTTTTTACATTTTATTGTTGAACACTGTTCTGCATTCCAAATTCAGTTAATTATAGGAAAGATCATTTTGTAGACTGTAGACTATAGTCCCAGTTTTAAAGCATAGTAAGGAATGTAAATTGTGTAATAAAAAAAAAAAAAAAAAAAAAAAAAAAAAACTATTTTTCTGCTTTTACTTTTGTTTGTTCTTCATTTCATAAAGTTGTGTTCCATTTTTCCTTTTGAGAAAAAATGTGACTAATTATTTTGAAAAGAAATCTTAAGTGTGGTCATTACAAAACCAGAGGGAGTTTTTTTTTTGTTTGATTGTTTGTTTGTGGTTAGCTAAACTTATTTACAGTCACAGTGCAGAACTGACACACAGAGTTTGTGTTTGTTTATAAATTACTAAATAGACTGATATATATATTATTATATTATATATATATATATATATATATATATATATATATATATATATATATATATATATATATATATATATATATATATACATACATACATACATACATACATACATACATACATACACATACATACATACATACATACATACAGTGCCTTGCAAAGGTTTTTTATTTTTCTTTAAAATATTTTCCAACATAAAACCAATGTGACCTTACAATAGTTGATTCTGAGTTTCAGTGTTTAAAAATAAAATATCAAACAGAACGAAATTTCAAAGTACCATTTGTAATTCGGTAATATGAGAGAACTGGTCAGGGGTCTGAATACTTTTGCAAGGCACTGTGTGTGTGTGTGTGTGTGTATATATATATATATATATATATATATATATATATATATATATATATATATATATATATATATATATATATATATATAAGAATTCCCCTTTTAAGTAGGTGTGAAGAAAGTATGATTTATAAAATGCAAAAATGCAATGGTATACTGTGCTTTAAAAAAGTATACTGCATTTTAAAAGAAACACACATTTTCTCTGCAGTCATCTTATTCATCAGGTAGCATTTCTAAGTTTGCAGTAGGATTTTAATATTTTAATCTCGGCTTGTGTTTGTTGACTGGAATACTGTAGCAACCAGTGTTAACTCTAGTCACAGCCTGGTTTTCATTCAGTAGGCCTATTTCCTGTCAGGAGTGTGCTTAGCTACAGAATGCTGATTAATTTTGCAACATGTTGTTACATAACCTGAAATCTTAAATATATTAATGCGTCAAAGTTCCAGTTATTTCAATTTGAACCTGAGTTTTTAATGTAGGTCCACTAAGCCTTTCAGAAAAGAAAGCATTATTTAACAAAACCTCAATTAAACGCCACCAATGTAGTAGAACCAGCTGTCTAAAGACCATTTCTATATTGAACCACATGTCTATCCCCAACCACAATTCAAATTCTGTCCAAAGATCCATTTCATCATGTAAGACAATGGTTCCCAACGACAGGGCCCCAAGGGAGTTGCTGCCGGTCCGCGGTTCAGGCTTCACTATAGCAGACAAGCCTTGATAGAATGCTAAGAGAAAGTTGTCATGTAATATTAAGCCATGGTGTACAGTACTGTAATGCTAATCTGCTGTTTGACTTAATTCAGCTATGTATGTTGATATTTTAGGACTGCATGGTCATGTTTTAAATAAGTAAAGCAGAACTTATTCTAACCTGTCATAATGAGTTACATGTTGTGCTACAGACGTCTTCCAACTTGTATAGGCTAATATAGTTCATAAGCTTTCTTATAAATTAAAGATGCAACCAAATGGAATAGTTTTCTCCACGCATAAAAAAGCAGGTTTATGGAGTACACTATTTACTTGGTTTAACTTAAAACAGACTAGTAGTGTAACGAGAGCCAATAGATTGCCCATAACCACACTATCATTACATATATATATTCTAATATGATGTGCATGTGCGTTAGTACGTTACATTATAATGCATTACATGTGTCACAGTATATTGTGGGCGTGTAATCTGTGAAGGGTTGATTTTTATTGATAGTGTCACTGCCAGATAGTGTCTCCATTTAAATAACAATGTGACACTATTTGGCAAAGTGACACTGGCATCTATAGATGCCAAATTCTGCCAGGTTACACTATTTGGCAGTGAGACTTTTAGGCATAACACCGATCTGCGAAAGTTCTTTAAGTCGGTTTGCTGGTCAGCAGTAATAGAAAGGTTGGGAACCACTGATGTAAGGTATACTGTACTGTACTTAAGTTTCTATAGTTGTAGTCTGATGAACAGGTAAGTGGACATCCTATGAGTAGTTCATTATACAGATCTACCAGAAGAGTAATGCACATTTAAATATTACTAATAATGTTACTTTTGGCCCAGGCAAGTCTCTTCCTCTTATACTGCACTCTTACCAATGGTTTCTTTGCAACAATGCTTCTAGGTAGGCCAGCATCACGCAATCTCCTCTGAACAGTTGATGTTGAAACATCTGTACTTCTAGTAGCATTTAGCTGAGCTTGTGTTTTAGGGGCAGTTAATCGCCGGTTTTGCAGACTTGTGACTCGAATGAACTTGTTCTCTGATTCTGAGGTCACCCTTGGCGTGGCTGACCTTGTTCGGTCCTCATGAGTGCTAGTTTCTTCAAATCGTTTGATGGTCTTGGCCACAGCAGTTACAGACACTTGCAAAATTCTTGTGATTTGTCTTAAAGATTGACCTTCATTTCTTAAAGTAATTACAGAATATCTTTTTTCTTTGCTTAACTGAGCGTATTTTGCAATTTTCTGCTCCCTTACGTTCAGGAATAACAAACTTTTGCCTATGCTACCTATATTTATAGTAATCATGGACCCTCACCTGTTAACAATAATTGGTGACAAAAGGTTAATTAGGTAACATGCTAGTTAACTCAGAGAACATCTAACAAAGACACTTTTATACTTAGGCCAGTGTTCTAACACCGTGTTATACACATTTCAGACTTTTAACTGACTTGGGCTTTAGACTGAAATCCCCTTGCTTTGGGTGACCATATCATTGAAATTGACAAGATTTACATTTTCATTTAAAAATAAAATTTTTGAATGCAATTCACTTATGATTATCAGCTTATATAAGTACATGTATCATATAATGAAATATTAAGTGTTTATAGACACATTTATACAGTTAAAAGCATAGATAATCATGAAAAACCTGGTTTTAAGCAGGTGTACTCAAACTTTTGACTGGTACTGTATATGTAATTCATTTTATTTATTGCATTTATATAGTGCTTTTTATACAAAGTATCACAAAGCACTGTACAGTGCATAGCACAAAAAAGAACACTCCACAATACATTTGTATAGCATGTCACTCATTCAACTGCCAAGTCAGACCATTTAAATAACAGACTTACATAACAGTATATTCAATAATAATACAAAAGCAGCAATTTTAATGTTACATTAAAACCCACTAAGAGAAAAAAAGTAATTTTGTAAATGTGCATTTTTAGTCTTGACTTGAAAACTTTAACAGTCCCAGCTTCCCTAATATAGTTATCCCTAATATATGCCTGTCTCAGCCTGCTGTTAGCTGTCATTGTAAAAAAAAAAAAAAAAAAAAAAAAAAAAAAAAAAAAAAAAAAAAAAAAAAAAAAAAAACAGATAACAATTGACAGATGTTATATCTCTCACTCACCAGTCCTGCGTGTACATCAAAGTGCACATTAATTGTTTTCATGAGGACATAAGGTATGTTTCTCAAGAATGAACATGTTAAAACATGCAATATGCAGAACAATTTATATTATTACATAAGGAATGAACATGTGAACAACCAGAAAGTCAGGATTCCTACTTGAAAGAACCTTGCTGTGAAACCTTAGGGGTACTTTCCCACGAGAAAAACTTTGGCAGAGTTTGAATGATTACATATTTGGAACTATGATTAGAAGAAAAGCTAGGAGTGCTGCAGGTCTTTACTATATCGGCTTGTTTTGACAGTACAGCTTGTCTATGCTGGTACATTTATTTATAATGGCAATGATGTTGATCTCCTTTCACCCAAATATGTTTTAAATGCGCAATATGAAACCTTTTAAAGCTGATTAGGTTTTATGTTTTGTTGTTTTTTTGTTTGTTTTTTTTGGCAGGCGGGTTGGCAGTACATTTACGCTAGACTTATTTTACCTTCATTTTTAACCAAAAATATAACACATGTATGTAGTCACAACAAAATGTTCCTTGTTGTACGAATAGTTATGCATATTTAGAAAACCACATTAGGGAACATTGTGTTTTAAACACACAACTTTCACTAGGAAATAAAATGAACAAAGCTTGTGTAGAGGAACTATTAACTTCCTGAATCCTGTAAATGTAAGGAATAGCTAGTGTAGTGCTGGCAGATGTTGCCATGGTTTTTAAGGCAAAGGGAAGCACCATCTGTCAGCCTACACAAGGGTGTGGATTAAATGATGCATTACCTTAATTCCACTTGGCAGTCATATCAGATATCCCTCATAAAAGTTGCTTAAGCAGAGTGTGATGTAACTTTCTTGTTGTCACCTGCTGCTGTTATTTGTATGATACAATCTATTTTCTTTAACCGGTTAAAGGTCATGTCTCAGATAGGTTTTATATACATATAAAAACAGTTTTATATACATACAAAAACATCCCAACAGTTTTAGTTATCTGGTTAAGTAGTTATTAAAACACTGGTCTTGTCTGACGCTGAAAGGAGCAATTTAAATAAAAAGATACACAAATAAGGGCTCTGCTCTTTGCTTCCTCTCTCTGTTCCCTTGCTGTTTGGCAATATTGCATATTTAGATTTTGTAATTCATATGGGCAGGGTCTGTTTCTTATCCCGCAAGAACTATAGGCCTGACTATTAATCTTAATCGTATGTATTCGTCAAACATTTGGTAAGCAGACACCTTTCTTAAGTACACATTTCATTAACTAAAAATGGAATACAATATCCTCACTGTAATTCGGTGTGCCTGGCCACAAATGGTTCAACTGTCTGTCACTACTTGTTTGTAGCTCTGCATGTCAAGGCCAGGGAGACCACACAGTGCATAATATTAGCAACATTTTCTTTCATAATCACCGCTATCCAAAAACAGTGTGCAAAATGTATAGGCCCTGCTCATCTCAATGCACGAAATCAGGAATTGCCGTATTCCTTTGAACTTTAGGACGCACTTTGTAAATCAATTTTTTCTTCGCAAAAATGGCCTGCATTTTAAGTTCGAATATAGTGATGCATGTATTAAAATCACCAACAAAAGACGTAACTACCTGAGTATACAAAACTGCCGAGTAGACAAACAAAAAAGTCACTGCCTGAATACACAAACAGCAATGTGAATGACTGCCAAAAAAAGACAAACAGAAACATCACTGCACTGTCTCGAATCATCCGTGTCATACAGGCAGCCATTTTCAAAGAAGCGTCATTAGCTTCCTGAGGAATTCGAAGAGCAGCTTTTACAATTTCAGCATTTCGTTATTAGGTTCAGTTTTAACAAACAGTACTAGCTTGGATAGATCAGAAATGCTGATCAGACCCCAGTATTTTTCGACATGCCAATACCATAGTTCACAAAAAGGAAGAAAAACAGGTGTGAGTAATCGCAACGGGAAATGATGCAGCGCATAACTGTATGCTCTGTGTGACGGCATCTTTATTTGATGTTATATTTTTTTACTCAAATTGAGGGTCTTAAATTTGAAGGGATATGGTAATTTTCTATTTTTAAAAATGTGTCTGTGGCTTAACAGGAAAAAGTAAAAACAACCTGACCCTGCTTTAGACAAATAAATACAGGCAAATTAATACAGGGTTAGAGTGTTTGCTTTGAGGCTTAGAGCTCTGATGCATGTCTTCATGAAACTCTCCTTCCCATTTCTTAGGGATGGTAAGGCACCATAGTTTTTGTTTTAATGTCAGGTGCAGTTTCCTACGTGATAGCTGTCTTCACTACAAGTATTACAGGTCTTTGGACCTCACCCCTACAAGTTATGATGGCAAAAAGTTTCCAAGAAACTGCAGAACCAGTTTTATCTCCTCTTCACATAATGTCAATACAACATGGTTAAATAAATAACGTGATGGACAAGAATCAACTTGTCCCACTTTCTCCATGTGGTGTGGCAGTAAAGGCTTCATACAAAGTTTATTTTCACTTTCATCCTTTATTTGTTTGCTGGCTCTGTCTTTTCTTGCAAGATTCACGCGAGTTGATGTTAATTTTCTTTAACCCTTCTGTAGTTAACTTTTGAAAAAGGTTCCACCTCAACTACAAACAAATCCATTATCAAACTTTTTTCTCAGAGATACTAAAATGCAACAGGCACAGTGGTGAAACCAGGTGCAGTCTGAAACTTCATAAGCAATGATACCAATGTGCTTTCACACAGAAGAGTTATGGTGGTTCAGAACCGCCACTGAAGAGGCTTATAGGTCTCTGTGAGTTGCTTCTCTGGGCGTGCAGAGTCATAGCGCCGGTCCCTCTAGTTAAAAATCTCATAAAATGCTTTTTAAAAATCTCAATACAGTTTTATTCAGTCTGTAAGTTCTTGCGTGCTCTAAAGAGAGACAGTCCGCTGCCACCCACATTTGTAACCTACTTTAAATTACTTTTAAATTACTACTTGACACTGGCTGCAACTCTGTTGTCATTTTTTATACACAAATAAGCTTACTTGATTTGAAAAATGGCATGAACGATACAAGCAACTTCTTACACTACTTAGTTTGATTAAATGGGTAGTACACAACAAAATATGAAAGCTGAACATTAATTTCAACAAAGAACAACGTCAGCTTTTTCAATAGGAACATTAGCCTGCTTTAATATATTAAATCAAAACAATTAAAATAATAACAATCTAGTTCTCTTGCTTTTTTCAATGAATATAATTTAAATAGAGAATAAAAACATACTAAGTTAACAACTACTTAGCCTAAGTTTAATTACCGTATTCAATTTGGCGGTGCAGCGTTTATTTTAAATTAATCAAAATGATTGCGGCGCTTAAAAAAGGACGGACGTTATTAGTAATACTACGATTTTCAAATGCTGCACTATTTTAATACATGATTTATGACATTTTAGAAGTATCATGGCTGCTTATTTTCTGTAATACGGTATGTAGCAGCGTGTGTGGCTAACCTACTTTGACTATAGTACATTTATCAGTGACAGTTACCAAGAGCCTATTAGGTGGGAGTTGGAAGGTCAGGGGAGTACTGTACCAACGAATCAGGAGTGTGTATTAGTTGTTAAGGGGCGGGACAATGCTGGTGTGGCAGTTAATTCCAACAGTGTGACGTAGTTGTTTTTCTGCACCTCAGAATATCAGCTTGATTTCTATAAAAACTACAGTATATCCTACTCGGTTATTTTTTTTTTCTGTAACTTGTTTGTTTGTAATTTCTCTGCAAGAGAAACTGAAACTCAATCTTATCTAGATAGTAAGCACATTGTTTTTATTTGTACGTGATTGAGTACGGGAAGTACAATTGAACTAAAAACAAATCAACAAAACCACCTACAGGGCCTTCAGAAGGACCGCTGTTCTGTACGTAGTTTATCTTGGATTTTCTTTAAGAACTGTACTACCATAAAATAAAATGTGCTTATTGTGTGAGTGTACATTAGTTTATAATTTACGTGCTGGATTGAGGCTCCCTTCTCTTCGGGGGCGTTACATGTACATAGTCAGTGTTGTGCGTTTATTTGTTTGTTTTTTTTAGTAGGGGGAGAAAAAAATGCTTAATTGTTTTTTTTGTGTTTGTTTGTTTTTTTTACTGATAGCGGCGTTTATTCGAGGGCGGCCTCTATTATAAAGCTGAGATATGACTGTGGTGTCAATTCGAGGGCAGAGCTAAATTTGAAGTAATACGGTAATCGTTTTTGTAATCTACCAGCGGCTCCTGTTGCATACACATTGCTGATAGTGCAGACCTTGGGTCAAATGCCAATGTTGTTGGGGTGTGTTTTTTGTTTTTTAAACCATTTAAATGCAAAACCATAACAAAACATGTATACAGGCTTTTTTTTTTTTTTTTTTTTAATGTATTATTTGTCCTGCGGTTGCCTTTAATTTATTTTTTTTTGCACGTACTAGTACTTTGTTTATGATGTAGAATACATGAATGTACATCTAACACTAGTACGTACAATACTCTTTCAAATAAACGTGTTATGATTTTGAATGTGTGGTTCTTAAGGACTGTATTATTGTCATTGCTTGCACCCCGGTACCTCTTTCTTTACAAATTAAGCACTGTGTGCATGTGTTAGGTCTTCTCGGTGTTTCAGCTTGCACGAGAACAGTCTGTTGTTCCCATGAGAATAATCTGTTGATCGACAGGTTTGAAAGTTGTACTTGCGTGATCTCTTTGGCTGTGTGAAAGGGTTATGACGGTATAACAATGGTATAGACTGCACAATTTCATGCTGTGTGAAAGGGTATTTTGTGACGTTTCAGAGACGGCACAGTAGCTGCATTTCTGTGTGAAACTGGTGATAGAGAATTAGGCACAGTACTGTAATGGGCGTTTTGTTTAATGGTCCATTATTTCTGGTAATATACAATTTTTTAAGTATGATGTCATTTATATATGAAATATGTTTTAAAACATTAAACAACAAATACAGTACATATAGTAACCTGACAAATGGGTTTATCCAAGTAATGCAGAGTGGATTCAGATATTAGCTTTTTTGGCCATAGCATCTCCACTGATCACTTTTATGTCATCGACTTAAGTTATATTTGGGATTACATTATAAACAGGGCTTCTGTTTTTCGGTTTTGATTAATTAAATTTTTCTGTGCGTATTTTTGAGTTTTATGTCAATTTTCTGGGCTTTCTCTTTTTAAATACTGTATAAAAATGATTGTTTTCGGTTACTTTCCAAAATGTTTGGGTGTCAAAATATGTACAGTAGTTTGACAGTACTTAAGAACATAAGAACATAAGAAAGTTTACAAACGAGAGGAGGCCATTCGGCCCATCTTGCTCGTTTGGTTGTTAGTAGCTTATTGATCCCAAAATCTCATCAAGCAGCTTCTTGAAGGATCCCAGGGTGTCAGCTTCAACAACATTACTGGGGAGTTGATTCCAGACCCTCACAATTCTGTGTAAAAAAGTGTCTCCTATTTTCTGTTCTGAATGCCCCTTTTTCTAAACTCCATTTGTGACCCCTGGTCCTTGTTTCTTTTTTCAGGCTGAAAAAGTCCCTTGGGTCGACACTGTCAATACCTTTTAGAATTTTGAATGCTTGAATTAGGTCGCCACGTAGTCTTCTTTGTTCAAGACTGAACAGATTCAATTCTTTTAGCCTGTCTGCATATGACATGCCTTTTAAGCCCGGAATAATTCTGGTCGCTCTTCTTTGCACTCTTTCTAGAGCAGCAATATCTTTTTTATAGCGAGGTGACCAGAACTGCACACAATATTCAAGATGAGGTCTTACTAGTGCATTGTACAGTTTTAACATTACTTCCCTTGATTTAAATTCAACACTTTTCACAATGTATCCGAGCATCTTGTTAGCCTTTTTTATAGCTTCCCCACATTGTCTAGATGAAGACATTTCTGAGTCAACAAAAACTCCTAGGTCTTTTTCATAGATTCCTTCTCCAATTTCAATATCTCCCATATGATATTTATAATGTACATTTTTATTTCCTGCGTGCAGTACCTTACACTTTTCTCTATTAAATGTCATTTGCCATGTGTATGCCCAGTTCTGAATCTTGTCTAGATCATTTTGAATGACCTTTGCTGCTGCAACAGTGTTCACCACTCCTCCTTTTGTGTCGTCTGCAAATTTAACAAGTTTGCTTACTATACCAGAATCTAAATCTTTAATGTAAATTAGGAAATACAGAGGACCTAATACTGATCCCTGTGGTACACCGCTGGTTACCACACTCCATTCTGAGGTTTTTCCTCTAATCAGTACTTTCTGTTTTCTACATGTTAACCACTCCCTAATCCATGTACATGCAGACTTAAGTTGTACCTTCTTTCCTTTGCTGTCTTCCTTAACGAAATCCTTATGGTCACGGGCACATTATTCTGGGGTTTTTGTGTGTAGGCATTTTTCTACATTTCGCTACAATTGCAATTCTGTTTTAAGTCCTCCGTATCAGTAACAGCAGGGTCGGCGAACACAGCGTGGGCGACTTTGGCTCCTATGGTAGTGTGCATCACGAATGCAGCCATTTTGAAATCGTTGTCAGAGTTATCATGAATCAAAATATGTAACTATGTATTCATATAAAATTATATCAACTACAAGTGCGTATCTAAATATTTACATATGTTTGAGTTGATTTTTTTACTCTGGTCTAAAATTGCAACACAACGAAATGTGCCATATTAAAAAATATCATAATTTCTTAAAATACAAAACTAACCCCACGAAATAAGATTTTTTTAAATTATTTTAGTCTTGATTACAAACTGCACACAAACCCCCATAAAAATGCATAGATTTTATTATATAATAGGTGATTTTTTAAGACAAGTGTACAGTGCCATTTAGACTTGTCCGCTGCATCATATTCCACGGCACCGGGGGGTAGGTTCAGTATTTTGGACTGGCCACAAAGGGAACAATATAGTACACACTCAAAACTTTTTAAAAAGTACACAGTACCTTTTTGACCTTTTTAATCCCCTTTGTCTGGAAGAAATCCCCCAATCAGAACATTTAAAATAACCTCAATTTAAATGTTTGGGGCACTTTTTTAATGCACTTTAAACACCTACAAACAACACAAAAATTACACAATTGGAAGGTCAAGGTGTCATGTAAACATACTTTTAGAATTATTAACCAACCTTTTGTGGCCTTGGAGATAGAGGGGTTGGATTAAGTGACATGCAGATGTTTTCATTGGTGCCTGGCCATTTTTATTCACTTTGCTAGGTTGATAAATCACAACGCTTTAAAAATGACTCATTTACATATTTGCTGGGCGGACTTATTGCACAGCTGATGCTGCTCACCTGCGCGCATCGGTGCCATGCCTACACAATGACAACACCCCACACGTCAGACAGGGAGGTGCCCGGTTTTTAGGAAGACTGCATGAAACTTAGATCCTCCCATTTTAAACTGCCATTCACGTTAAAAAAAAAAAAAAAAAGTGTAACTGATTTAATAAAAATAAATGGGTGATCTTTATTATGAAAGCTTAGGACTGACAGGCACTTAAAAGAAAAAAGAAAAACAAAGAAAAACAAGATGGCGGCCTGCCAAACAAGAAGCTAATTCTGGTGCATTAAAAGCCTTTTTCAACGTTTAAAAACATTTTTTGGAGTGTTTTCATTTTAGATATGTTTAAGTTAAATGAAAACTGTTTGCAAAAGCCAGTTCATTATTTATTTTATTAAAATCTAAAATTATGATTAACCTCCCTATTAACAGTAGTACGGCTTTTTAAATCCTGCAAACAAGCCTCCATTCCTAATTGCAATCTCATTTTGCAAACAGTTTCCAATAGAATTGTAGGAATGTGCTGCCACTTAGTAGTTCGGGCGGGTTTACAGTATTCAGAACGAATCAATGACAGTTGCAAGTCAAGAAGGAGGGACATTGGTCAACTGGTTTTTTGTTTGTTTTTTTTAAAGTAGTATTTACTTATTTAATGGGAAAGAGATGTTCAATGTGAATTGAGTAACCATTTCCACAGTTTTTCCTGTGTTTATTGGTTATACACCGATTTCATTGGTTTTGTATCGGGTGGGTGCTTTACCAGTCTTTATCGGTTAAAACAGGAAATCAGAAGCCATAATTATAAATGATCTCTTAAGAGCAATTTGGTATTTTTATGTTTCTGAAGTCAATTTGGATCATTTATTGCAAAGCTGTCTGTGTATAATAGCTGTTCACAAGTCAAATAATAAGGTTAGCTTAAAAATATATCAACCATTTAACCCCCCCCCCTTATTTATGAGATATTTAATACAAAAATAAAAGCCACTGTTTATACCATGTTCTATAAATTTAATTAAAAGTTTTGGTAGAACCTTACCTGTTTTGTTTTTTTTGTTTATTCATTTTTATTTTTTATTAATAAGTTTGTTATTTTGGGAATTCCAACTTGTGTTATAGCCAAGTACTGTCACATGATAAGAATAGAATTTCCTTTAGCTGCTGAGTTAGCTTAACACTTTAACTAGGCCAGAGTAGCAGACAGCGCCTATTGTGGTTGTATAGTGTCTCAAAGTTGAAGTTGATTTATATTTACCAGAAGATTGTGTAGGTTTGCAGAAACTCTTGCCTTTAAAACATCAAGCGAGAGTGAGTAAAGTTCATAAAGGCTGTGGTGTTTAAAGGTTTGGGTTTTCAGTTAGCAAATACATTTTCCATGGTTTCAGTTGGCAGATAATGTTACTGATCAGGGTTGATGACAAATATTAGACATGAAAGACATAGGCAGTGGATAGCAATTTGCTTATCCTGAGTACTTTTTGCATTTCAAATTTAGTGGGCCTGCCTAAAGCAGATAGAACTGCAGCTCTGGCTTGCCATATGGTTTTTGTGTCTTCTTCATCAAGCAGTTTAAGTTGAAGTCATTTTAAGTTTTACTGTTTTAGTTTTAGGACAAGTTTTGTTACAAAAAGTATATTAAATTAACAGTAACCAAGTTGTTACTGCATTGTGTGAGAAATTGTTTATCGGTGTGGTTTTTTTCCGTGCTGGGCTCAGCAGTCCTGCATTGGACCGAGACGCGTGTTTCGGGCTAAGCTGTTTGCAGCCTTTCCCACAGTGTCTCGTTTTCACATTAGTTCTGCTTGCACAGTTAAATACTGCCATCCTTGGTCCAGTACCAGCGGATTTGGTTAGTGACTCATCACGTATAACTTATTACAGTGCTATTGCCTGTTACATAAGCATCACTGCTGCGTGCGCTGCTATATAGTGTACTGTTATAGTACTTACAGCTGAGCAGTTGTTTAAATTGTACACCACTACTGTTAAACTATGCCAGGGTTTCATTCTTGCGATGTGTACAAGACTGGTCTCCCCATGGAGGACGGGCACGGCAGGTGCGCTGCCTATTTTGGTTCTAGATAGAGAATAACCGAATCCTACTATTTGAACAGGGTTCGGATTCGTTTAGGATTCGGTGAACTGAATCCGAATCCTACATCCGCCCAAACACACATCCATTTTAAAACGTCCCTCCAATGTGTGCAGTTCTTCTTTTAAATAAAAGACACAAATCCGGTATAGAACATAACTGTTGTATTTTAATAACAGGTATTCAAGAACAAGAATACGTTTGAACTGTGTTGTAGCTCTCAACTCCCAACTCCTACAGCTGCTGAATGCAAATATACCCCCAAATATACCCCCGTATGCAACACATTCACATCACACTTTTCATGGAGTAAAGTTATGCAGTAAACATGTAATATATAGTAACGGCAAACTGTTGTAGACTTTTGTGCTTTGTCTGTGAAACGTGTCCTAGACATCATATGAAAAAAAACAATAAAAAAAAAAAACTTGGTGCAAAGAAATATATGTTTTGTGTAAATTTACAACTGTCAGATGTGCACGATGTTGAACAGTATGCTTTAGTAAATGACATTTTACATTATTGTAATGTGCCAATACAAGTTGAACCATTTCGGAACTGCAATGTTTTATTTAAAAATTATTAACTATTTTTCGTAACATATTTGATATGTGTTACACACACGGTGCATTTAAATCAACGTGGGTTTTATTTTGCAGGGAGATGCAGATCATGCATGGTAATTTTTTCCTCATTGACACGGGTTGAAACGTCATAAAATAAAATAATAGTGAGTTATGGCAAAGATGCAGCTGCCCTTTCTTGTAAAGATAAAGTTAACGGTTCTGTATTTTTGACATTTCTGTTGTTGGGGGAGGTGGCTAGCGGCCGTGCTTAATTTGTTCTGGGGCTCAGCCCAAGAACCTCTGGGCGTGCACAGTCATATTCCAAGTACCTCTAGTTAAAAATCTCATAAAATGCTTTATTTTTAAATTCTCAACACAGTTGTATCAAGTCTGCAAGTTCTTTCATGCACGCTGGAGAGACGGTCTGCTTCTTTTGCATACACATCGCTCATAATAATAGTGCAGACTGTTGGACAAACCAGTGTTCTTGTTGGGGTGCGAATTATTTTATTTTATTTTTTTTTATCAATTTCGTCCTTCTGAAATCCTGTGAATGCCTTTTTAATTTTGTTTTTTTAAACCATTTAAATGCAAAACCATAAGAAAACATGTATATAGGCTTTATTTATTTATTTATTATTTGTCCTGCGATGGCCTTTAATTATTTTTTCTGCATGTACTAGTACTTTGTATATGATGTGGAATACGTGAATGTCTAACACTAGTATGTACAATACTCTTTCAAATAAATGTGTTATGATTTTGAATGTGCGGTTCTTAAGGACTGTATTATTGTCACTGCTTGCTCCCCGGCACCTCTTTCTTTACAAATAAAGCACTGGCTAATGGTAAATTGTGTAAGTTTCAAACAATAAATAAAAATACTATTAACTAAAAGGCTCAAAACTGTAGATTGTGCAGGTCACTTGTTAGTAGCTTCCAGTCTGTTTGTTTTCATTCAACAGTTTCCTTCAGTTTTCTTGACAGTTTTTGCAGGATTCGGTATTCTGTTCGGTATTCGGCTGAATCTTTTGAGATGGATTCAGTATTCGGCCAAATCCCGAAAACTTGGATTCGGTGCATCCCTAGTTCCAGAGCATACTAAAGAGGCACTCATCAACCGCAGCGCCTTTTTTTCGTAGTGCACTCTGGAGAAGTGAGTGTCTCGCAGCTCTGTGGCTCAGTTTTCATCCATTCCACCTGGACAAGGCTCCCCTCCATCCTCAGCTCAGAAAGTGAAGGTTGTATCCTCCCCTGATGGCTCTGTGGCAAGTGAGAGTAGGAGAGCTTCATGTAGGTGACCACCTTCGCAGTCTTCCTGATCTTCTAGTTCTCTCTCTCCTTCTGCTTCCCATAAGAAGAGGAGAAGAAAGAGCCACCAGTCTCTTAGAACTGCGAGTTCTGAGCAGCTGAAGCTCTGGGCGGTGGTCTCCCAGCAGGGCACCGTGTTAGCCGAGCTGCTGTGTGAGCGCACTGCTCCACCTACTCCCTGTTAGAGCAGCAGAATGGCAGCAAGAACTCCCATCAAGAGTTCCCCTCTGAGGAGGGAGACTCGGATAGCGCAATACCAGTAGTGCATCTTTCCTTGTCAGCAGAGTTTATGCTGCTGATCAAGAGGGCCACTGATGCCTTACAGGTTCAATAGCCTGTAGATGAGATGCGGAAACAGTCAATCTTTGAGGATGATCCCAATCTCGGCTCTGTCTGTCTCTAATAACAGTGGCTCACTGGGGCAAGGAATCATGGCTAGTTGCTCCCATTACTCCAGGACACACTTTTGGTCCTGCAGTGGAGGACATGCTGCAGCACTCTCACTGTGCACCTGCTTCCTAAGCGGCCTCCTCCAGTACGCAGACCAGCTGCAAACTGGCAGCCAAGGTTCCTTCAGTGGGATGTTTTTCAGCCGTGGTGCCTGACCTATCCCATGGCAGTTATACTGCAGTTTTTACAGGATCTATTTGATGAGGAGAAATCACCCTCTACATTTAAAGGTCCATTTTGGCTTGTCATATCAAAAATTGTTTTGGTCTCCCCATTTCCTGGTAGCCCTAGCTACTTGCACTGGGGCTCCTAATGATAACGTGCAAGGTGGTCTTTGACTTAGCCTTGTAGCACCCGGTTGGTCTGCAATATTGCCTTGTGAGAGCTTTGGTATTCATACCCATTAGGTAATGATTGCATTTCGTACTTTGATAGGGAACGTTAGATTATTATCATAACCCTGGTTCCCTGAAATAGAAATGTAACCATTAACTTTCAAGGTCACTCTGTCCATGATTTGAAGGAAAAAGGATGACAATGTTTGTGTCGGCTGCATCACAGGCGCTATGTGCAGCTTTTGATACATCTTATTCAGGTCGTCATGGTCATTAGGTTAAATACCAATTAGGTAATGGTTACATTTCTATTTCAGAGAACCAGGGTTATGATAATAACCTAATGTTGTTTTTAACTATTAAACACATGAGTTTTGCTTTTGTAGAACAGCAAAAATAAGTATTTTTCATGGACAAGAAAATAAATTGGAAACATTGTTTACATTTACAAAGAAGAGGAGTTGTCAGACTGATGTGTAAATGTATACAATAACACCTGTTTCTTTAAATGTCCAAAGTTTGGAAGTGGAAACAAAGAAACAGTAGAAATACAAGTGACACAAATGACCGGCTTGTTGTTTATTTAAACACTATGTTTTGGGAAGGGGAAATGTCTTCACGCAAGGGGTGATCAATATGAAGTAATCGAACATGCACTGAAGTTCAGGGGCTATGCGCGCGCATACAGGGCCAAAGCCAGTTTCGGTCTGTGCTTAAGTGTAAACAGGTGGCTCAAATGACAATACTGTTTTAATCTGATCGACCCTAAGCCAGCTCAGGTCCACGTTGTAACTGTAAATGCACCATAACTGCATAAAGATCAAGGTCTCCTGCTAGACTCCTTAGCTCAGTGCACTTCCGCCTCCTCTACCAGTAAAATATTCTTGCATTGAGGTTGGGTTCTTGTGTATTAATATCTGGGAAATGCATCTGGTATATTTCTAAGCTGTAGCTTTTCTTGCCAATGTTACTGTACTGTGTGCTGCAGTTCAGATAACAGGATTTTTGTCTTATCCACTAATTTTACCTATGTTTTCAGCACCTGTTTATAGAAAATATATTGGTAAATCTTTTTGACATTGCTTTATTAATTGATTACCGTACCACGTGTTACAGACTCAGAAGGACCTTCTTGTGCCTTAGACTGAAAACTACTGCCCTATTATCAGAGCTGACTCAATCACGGTGGGGCTGTCCAATGTGGGATGTGTACAGGCCACATCCGTTTGTGTCTTGCATAACAAGGTCCTGCAGCTGCATACTTATTGTGAGAACACTTTCACGTACATAAAAAAAAAAAGATAAAGTATATTAGATTGCACAGAGGTACATAATATAAAACAAATGACCCCATAAATGGTATTTTGAAATCTCCATAAATTCCACACGAGTGAGCATTAAGGTCTGTGTGATTTTAGACAATTGTCTCTAACACATTTTAAGCAATTTTAGTTTGTATAAGAAAGAAACATAAAAAGGTGTAAAAGCAGTGCTGGATTGAATGAATGGTAAAGTGTTATTTTATTGTGCTGCTTTTCTACTTCACCACATAACCTCTACATCCAACTCTGATAACTAGTGTTCACTTCTTAAAACCGAAGAGTACAATACAAAAAAAAAAAAAACTTGGATCATGTTAATGTTAAATTCTGAAGTTTTAGTTTTGAAATTCATTCAACTACATATTTAAAGTTGGAACAAACATAATTGTGCAATATTACAATGTGGTTTGTGGTGGCATTGTTCTTGCAAAAAACAGCTTTTTGATTTAGGTACTGAAAATATGCTTGTTTGGTGAATTCAAAGGAATCTTACTTCAAAGTTTGTTTTATGTTTTTTTTTTTTTTCTTAGAAATTGCACCATAGCTATGGGAAAGCTTCAATTCAGTATTTTTATGAAAACCTTTTTTTTTTTGTAACCTGGCAACACAAACTATTTAGGTACTGCACTTTTATTGATCATGTTTGGGGTTATGAGTTTGTCATGGAAAATTTTGATGTAAATCACGGAGCAGTCACGGTCAATGCGTTCAAAATCACAGAGAAAATGACAGCAGGAGAATAAAGTCACAGGGATAAAAAAAATAAAAAAAATAACTGTCTTTAATAAAAGCATACTGTGGCGCCTGGTTGCACACAGGTTCAGCAAAGAAGGACGAGCAAGCAAATGGAATTTTATTTGCTCTGCAAAGGTGACTACTAACTAACAGTAGCATTTATAAGCGCTGAACTAAGCAGAGAAAGACGCAAACAGGGGAAATGGGAAGCAGACGGAAAGCATAACACACTGGGGTCGAGAAATACACACACAAGGATAACACAAAGTGTGTGTGGGGCTGTCAAGAGACATGTACATTAAATTAAGAGCAACCGTAGAACAATTAATCAACAAGTGAAACAACAATTTCAATTAAAAAGAGAAAACAGTTTAATGTATGTCCCACAGTGAATGTTGGCAGTTAGTATAGTAGACACACACTGAATTTATGAACGGTTAACATAACTTTCAAGAGGTATTTAATCAAAGAGCTTAGTTTGATTTAAAAAAAATAATAATATCTTCTCCAAAAAAAAAGGACAGCAAAAATTAAATTATAAAAAGACGACTTGCAGCCTATCTCTCTCTGAAAATAAAATGTTCAAAAACAATGTCTCTGTGCTCACCGATTTCATCTGTTGTGGTACAAGTTCATTATTTTTTGTATTTTTCTTTTCACGTTTTATTCTGGTGCAGCATGTTGTATGTTGAGAGGTTTGTTGGCTTAATGGAATGCAGGTTTTCCCTCAGAACATTGTGGTAGAGAGAAAATGTACTCATTTTTGTCTGTGTCAAGGGCTGCAACGGCTCCTGAGCAAAGTACGGTGTCGGAGCTAGTTCAAAATATGTAATTATTTATTCAAATAAACGATAAACGCTGTTTTTTTTAGGTGAAATTTAATATTAATATGTTAAACACTTTCCAATAAAATCACATATAGATGGAACACAATTTACTGACATCTCCGCAAGTCACGCACATCAGCAAAAATCGAGAGCACTAGCAAAAGTCACGGAATCCATGACAGCCGTGACTAAGTCCGAGCCCTAATCATGTATGATTAATAGCTTTCAGTACCAGTAAGTGCCTGTCATTTTCAAAGTGTGAACACATTTGGCATGTGGTTACAACATTTTGTAACTAAAGTTACAGAAAAAGGTTTATAAAATATGTTGTAATATAAAAGTAGAATGGAAAGACTACTCATCATTAAATAAACAATGGCCACCCAAGAACTTCTGTTTAAAAAAAAAAAAAAAAGCATATTTAATAAATCCGCTTAAAAAAAAAAAAAAAAAAAAAAAAAAAAAGATATGTTGATCAGATTTAATTGAGGAAGGTAATTAACTTGTAACTAAAGTAATGAAGTCCTCAAGGCTTGTCAAGGATCATGTGGCCAAGATTTTGGAGAAAGCTAAGTGATTGGTCTTATAATGTGGTTTTGTGCCTTTTTTTTATTTGAGTTTATTTGAGGTGCTGTGTTTGGTGTGTTGTACCAAAGATGGCAAAAATCCCAAATAACAAATGCCTTTCAGTGATGGACTAGAAAGTGAAGATACATGATAACCTTCTATTTTGGGCTTCACATTATATAACCGCAAAAAGGAAACACTGGGTGTATGATTTGCTCCAAAGAACAATTTATTTGAACAGATACACAGGTATGGAACCATCAAAAGAAGTTAGAATAAGCCACCCACCAAGCCAAAGATGTGCTAAAGCATGATTCGCACGGGACTAAAAATCAGGTGTCCTCGGAGTTGGTCAAATGCAGAGAACATCTAGTAACCTCCCAGAGGTGGATTAGTTTTCATCAAGAAAAGTCAGTAAATTCCAAATTAAATGTGATGTTGTGGCCAGTGAAGGCACTTTTGTGCATCATTTGAACCCCCCCCCCAGGCAAAAATTACCATAAATAACCATAAATCGCTAATTATGTTTTGTATTTGTTCAGTGTTATGGGTAGCTCTATCCTAGAATTAAACAAATCATTACAGTAAAGTCGGTAAGACACAGGTACAGAAGCTAATAACTCAAAAAACCCTTGAGCTTGCAACTTTGTAATTTCAGTGATATTGTGGCAGGACAGGGCCCTGCCTGTAAATAATATTGTTTTGGTGGTGTTTGGCAGGGATGGGGTTAATTTCCTATCCCTGCCAAAATACATGTGAGAATGTTGCTGGAGCTAATTGAATAATTGATGATAATTAGGTTCCAGCCACATGGTATAAAAAAAGGGAGAAAATCCTTTGTTTGGTGGAGGGAGTTGGTGAGTTGTATCTGTTTCTGTTGATAAAGCTCAGTGAAGGCTCTGTCCAGTCTGAACAGTTTTGTTTTTGTTTAAACCTTTGTTTTGACCCATATGCCTTTTTGTTTGCACTTTGTGTTATTGTGTTTATTAAAACACGCAGCTGTGCTTAAACTGCAGCCTTCTTGCTTCCGAGTCTTTGTCCATTCCAATACCATCTGGGTCCGCAACGCTACCGTGTCACTGTTATGAATACTCCTCATGGAGAATCTAATGTCATCCTTTTCCTTTTTATACAAGGCTGTCTGTGTGACAACCTGTAATGCTGCTGTGGAAATGATAGCTGTAAATCAAACTTTTTTTTGTAAAATTATTTAAAGTTCATATTTCATACCTGCGTAAAGTAATTCAATCCAAAATGATTCATTTTATTATAAGCACATATCCAATTCGTGTCGGGTTTAATATGCAAACATTCTAAAAAATCAGAAAAAAAACTTGTTAACCCTTAGCGGTCCATTTATTCAGTGTTTGTCAGGTCCAATTTATTTTCACACGCGCTGTTTATTTTACACACGCTGTTTAATTTTTTTTTTTTCAGAGTAAAACAGGTTTAAAAGGCACTGAATCACAAAAGGACACTCAGTACTGCATCTCCAGCCAAGCCCTACCCATTGTTCACTGTATTTTTCACATACCTCTTTATAGACGTTCATACTGATAAATCCTCTTCTGATCACTCGTTTTATCCGCAAACTCCTCAATAATGTGATCCAAGTCATTATTTTGTTACTATAACATCTCAAAAAGCCCTGAAAATGTTTGTGATATTCTTAGACCGCTGGATGCAGAATTGCTTATGTGGTGCATGGGGCTATCGGATACACCCTTTTTTTGGCTGCATTCGGCTCCTATCGGTCCTCAGCCATTGAAAGGTTTTCTCGTATTTTTCCAGAGAAAAACGACTAGAGACCTGTGCTTTACGTATTTTTGATGATGTCGGACAGGGTCTGACATAGGACCGCAAATGATTTAAAGAAAAAAGTTCTATTTTTTGTTTGTTTGTTTGAGTTGTCTGTTTGCTGCACATGCCAACTTTGGGGGGGGGGGGGGGGGGGGGGGGGGGGGGGGGGGGGGGGGGGGGGGGGGGGGGGGAATACCTTCCTTGAAAAAAGGATTGCATCCCAAATTACCATGTCTGTCTGATGTCTGCCTTATTGCACTAAACCACAAATATCACTCGGTCAACCCTACAAAGGGGAAATCGGTTTCTCCTAATTGTGCTAACCCTTTCTTCCACCCACTTTCCATAGATTGGCTAATTTACAGCATAACTCTGCATGTATCCTTATGAGCAGTGGTCTTTATCCCTTTCCTTTTCATGTGTTTTAAATCTGCACTAGAATTGAAAAAGTACAAATGCATTAGACCAGGGATGGGTAACTCTGGTTCTTCCAAACTAGGTGGTTGTTCCCATCATGTAATGTTGTTGAAGCTGACATCCTGGGATCCTTCATGAAGCTGCTTGATGAGATTCTGGGATCAATATGCTACAAACAACCAAACGAGCAAGATGGGCTGAATGGCCTTCTCTCGTTTGTAAATGTTATGTTTTTATACTGTACTTTTTTTTACTGAAATAGTATATTTACAGTGGTGTGTCCAACTGAGAACAGTGAAAGTTAGGGATTTTATTGTTTTCGGTAACCTTTAACAAATGTAATTTCAATTTGATTAGATAACTAAAAATGTAATTGTGAGCTATGTACAGATGCACCGTCATATACCCCAGAATCTCTTTGTACTTAAGAATGTCCAAATCCACTTTCATCTCAACCTGATAGGTGGCTTTCTAACTATAAATATAAATATAAATATATAAAACTACTGTATAAAGTGTGACTACAATAGAAGCTGTCCACAACTTCCCCAGCCAGGGATAATAAAGCACCTAAAAGGCTTTGTTTAAGAAATCATTCATGTATAATGAAGCAAGACCATTGGTGAAGGACATGGTTAAGGTATTTTACCATAACCCAGATATTTAAAATGACTAAATAGCACCCAAAGATTTCCCTCTACATTTGTAATGGTGTAATTAAAAACTTGAGGTAAAGTATCTGAAACTGAAATTGTCAAGAGTTAACACCTTACTCCTCCTTTAACAAAACATGATAGTTTATGGTTTCCTGTACTTCTGAAAGTGCAGCTTTTTAACCCTGAGTGTCCAACCTCGATTTGGTTATTCATGGTAAAAAAAAAAAATAATAATCATCACTGGCCCACCGAATATGAAAAAGTGTTGATGTTCAGTCTCAATGCTTGTTGTGTAAAACAATTTATCCAGACACTATTCTTTAACAAAAATAGACTCTGCCTTTGTAACTACCATCAGAAGCAGTCATATTTAATTTTTCTGCCAGATTAGGAGAACAAATACAAGTAATTTACTAGATTTTAAATGTTAAAAAGGATATCTATTCATGGTGTCAGTACTAGGGAATGTCAAAACCTACACAACAATCAACAAATCACAAAAAAGGAAAGAAAAAATATCTCACCTTTAGGTCTAAAATGATCATCTCGTAGAACATGTACTTTTCTAATTTAGCTTTTGATTACAGACAGCAAGATATTTTGTGGTAGGAAGACAGATGATCACACAGATATATCATTAACTGTTAATGTTTCAGACAAATAAATAAGGAAGTAATTCCTAATATGTGTATTTTTATTTATTTTAGTTCTGCTTGAAGAATAAAACTGTGGCCACTAAAGTGGATTGTTTTTTCACAAGCAAGGTTAATTATGGAAAATAGTTGTAAGCCGTTTCCTTCAGTGTGTGCAAAGGATTAGTTCACGTAGCGACAGACTTTCATTAAACACTCAGACCCCTTACAGTATTTTACAAACTACAAGATGCACAGCACTAACCAAGACAAAGATGGTCCTCTCATGGTTTTTACCAGCATTCTCCAACGAAGAGGTTTGTGTGGCTTTCAGAGTGAACTCACTTGATATTTGTGTGGTATAAGTTGGCTCCAGCTTCATTTCATTGTGTATTTTTTTGCAGGTGGATTCAGCCCAGTAGGACAACGCTTTAGCCAAGCACCATCACTCAGACTGCAGACGGTAAGAAATGTAGTTGTTTTTTTTGTTGTGTGCCAGTGTTTTTTTTTTTTATAGTAATGTAGAGGTTTACGGGTTATTATTTACCCCCCAGACAACTAGCTGATAAAAGGAGAACTGGATTCAGTAAAGCTAACATTTCTTTAGTTACCTACAGCTTGCGTAATCTGGCATTTTTAATATACTGTAATACTATGCATTATGAAAGGGGGGGGGGGGGATATTGCATACTGAGGAGTATCATGCACAGTAAAAATATGCAGTAAGCAGCTTGAGACTTTTTTTCACAATTCAACTGGTTTAAGCTGAATTTAAAAATAGGAAAGCAGACTTTATTTTAGGGCCAAAAGAGAAGTGAAATGTAAGCCCACTACAGTAATACGTGTGCTGTAGGTCTGTGCTGAGCAATGAGCACAAACAAATATCCGTAATGATTATGGTCATTTTTTTTTGTGTACGCTTGCTGTGTTTGATGATAATTTTAGATGACACATTAAACTTTGGGAGGAGAGCTGTTGTCACTGAAGAACTTCTAGATACATCCACTTTGAAAATCTTTTTTTTAAAGGGTATACTCTGAAAAATAAAAGTTCATATTAGGTTTATTTGGGGATTTATTAATTACGTCTACACTAAGGCTGGGTATCCGCAACGTCTTCACAATACGATACATATTGAAATATGGGGGTGTGACAGGGTGGAAGTTCTGCACATGAGAAATATGTAGTTTATTGTATATTTTTGGGTTAATTGTTGTTAATAGATTCATTTAATTAATTGTTTAGCTGCTGTGGCGCTCAGCCAGGGACGATTACCCGTCTGCGTGGAGCAGCAGCTGAAAGCAATCAGCTGTTCCAGCAGGCAGGTGGGCGTGTCTCAGCGGAGCATCAGTATAAAAACATAGCGATCACTAGGATCGGGGCTGATGCAAGCCCTGCCAGAGGTGCCTATTAGCAGCTTTTCCGGTTTTAGCCCTGCCCACTTCAGATGTTGTCATCCGAGTATGAGTATCTACACAAGTATTGGTTTCTGAATACAATTACGAGTAATGGGTTCTCTGCACACCTCTAGTACTTGCAGTATGTATGAATGTAGTTTGCGACATCAGCAAGGGTATTTTTGCTGCAACTAACTTTAATATAAATTAAGAAAGCAATAAGATATGATGGGATGTCAGATATAGTCCAAACCCTGTGTGCCGAGTGAGATGATGTTAAATAGCCTAGGAGTGCATTATGCTTTTGTGAGGCGAGAGTGTATTAAATGGAATGTCCAGACAGTAATTTATGTGTACAGAAATAAAATAATTTATTTTTATTATCTATACACAACAAAATAATTAAATAACAAAAGAAAACAAAATGGTGTGAGGGAAGGAGTGCAGGGGTGAAATCCAAAACAAACCGTGATAACTCGTCTTTAATCGTCTTTGTGGCAAACCATACATAAACAAAAAAAGACAAAAGAAATGTTAGTGTTTTTTGTTTTAAAAATCCCGCTGCACCAACCTAGTCTCTCCCTCCACCCGTTACTCCTCCTATTTTACTTTCGGACCAACCCCGAACACAGTAGTACGTTCCCTTTAGTATGTAATGTCCCGCCTCTGTAGTCAGTGGAACACCAATCCCCAACTGACAAGTGTCCTTATCCTTCACTTGACTCCAGTGGCTGGAATTTACATACTCGTACTTCCGCCCCTCACCAAGGTGCCGCCCCTCAAAAGAAGACTTTTGCCATGGTCACGAGATCTTGATAAGGGAAGTCCCGAGTTGGTTTGATGCCATCTACTGTCGGGAGGCTGAATCACAGACCGAAATCCCTTTGACTCATCACAGCTTTACATTCATGTGTTATGGTTTAAATCCTATCTCACCCAATCTGTTTCTAAATTGAGTTTGTCTTCATGATATGTTACTGGAAAACACAAACAGATCTGGTAAAACTGCAATTCCTAGATTCCCCCTAGTGCTTGAAACTGTTTCGTTGGTCTGCTGTCAGAACACCTCCACACACGTACTTACTGAGCTGTGGCAATTACAGAGTAATGCTTAAGGCCACCACACACCAGACATGATGCAGTTTTTCATTGGGCTACAAGATACTTTCGCAGCAACGATGTATGTGACCATACATACTAAAACAACACAGAGGCAATATGACAGATTTGAAAGCTGGCAGATCTATAAAACTATTAAACGTTGCTATTGAAAAAAAGGTACATATTCATCAACATTACGTAGTGATTATGAGTGCCTCCTCTGACAGTATTTCAACATATATGGCAATAAATCATACATTCCAGGCTAATCCAATTCCTTTGAAATGTACTCCCGTATATTACCTTTCAAATGTGTATCTTTTTATAATTGCAATGATCTTTGTCATAAAGCTCTGTATTTTTTCACAGCAAGTGTTATTTTTTCGTCCGTCATTTTGGATACAGCTTTACCGTGCTGGACCATGTGCATTGAAGCTGTTCTCTGATTGGCCAATTCCTAATTGTTGCACAACAAATGTAACAAAAAAAATAAGATTGAATCCTATTTATTTTGCATCGTTTGTCGTGTGAAAGATACTTATCCAAAGTTGTATTCATTTTGTCGCATTGCTGCACATTTTCATTTGTCGCATCGCATTTAGTTTGTAGCAGCCTTTACTGTGAGACAGACATGCTGAATTTTGTATTTTTTTTTTTTAAAGTGAAATGTGGCTTTGTCTAGTCAAGTCTGTTGTATGCAAACATTACAGTCCCTGGGATAGTTGCCATGTGATCAGCATTATATTTTATTTTAATAAAGCGTAAGAAAAAATATATAATATTGTTGGTTTTCTCATCATGCAACACTGGTATACTCTCATTTTGATGATGCTGCTGCATACATTAAACAGAACTTATGAAACAGGGAGGTGAAAGTGAGGTGAGTTAGTCAGGGAAAAAAAAAAAACTTATTGTTTGCAAATATCGGCATGACATGTAAAAATAGAGACAGTCTGTCCATGTTTTATGTGACGTTATGGAGGTATCATTTGCATTGCACTTGGGAAAACCTCTAGTTTTAACTAGGAAAATCAATCATTTAAAAAAAAAAAAAAAAGATCTAAACTAACTCAGGCCCTAATTAACAGGAATGTATTTAAACTTTAGATTTGAACATTACTCAAGGTGATAACATCAGTTGTTTGTTTGGGATTCATGGCTTCTGATGATTTTAGGTGGTGGCAGATGTAGTTTTTTGACTGAAGTTCAGACTAACAGAGCTGACATCAGGGGATACACAAAGATGTGTAGCTGGTCAATTATGTGTGACATGTTATTAAACCATGTACACTAGAAGTCCTAGACAAGATTTATGGCAGCATTATGGCAGTAAGGAATTTAAGCGACTGTGAGAAAAAGACTGCAAGAGTGTGGTTTGAGGTCAAGAATACTAGCTACAGCTTCTCAATTAACCACAAAACACAGAAGAGCCTGATGATTACTGCATTGATCACCAGATATGGCAGTTCCATCATTGGGTAACTGTTTTGTTCACTGATGAATGAAGATTTTATCTGTCCACTAATGATTGACATGTTAGAGTATGGAGAGCCCGAGGAGAATGGTTTGCTCAATTCAACATTATTGAATATGACTGTGTTGGAGGGGAGGTAGGGAGGCTACATTGGAGGTCACACAGATCTTATCGTGCTTCCAAGTCACGGATTTATGGATTAGTATAGTATTGTTGACATGGTATTTGACCCTGTAGTAAGATCATTTGCTGGTGTAGTTGGTCCAGATGCAGATCCAGATGCTGCCTGTTATCATTCTGCCATGGATTATCTTGAGGAGACTATAAAGTAGTGGTCGGCAAATGGTGGCCCGAGGGTCATATACGGTGCCTATAGAAAGTCTACACCCCCTTTCAAAATTTTCACCTTTTGTTGCCTTATAGCCTGGAATTAAAAATGCATTAAAACAGTTTTTTTTTTTTCATTTATCTACACATCCTAGCGAAAAAAATATTCTAAAGATTTGTAGAAAATGAATGAAAAATAAAAACTGAAATAGCTTGGTTGGATAAGTGTCCACCCCCCTTGTAAGAGCAATCCTAAATTAGCTCAGGTGTAACCAGTCGCCTTCAAAATCACACACCAAGTTAAATGGCCTCCACCTGTGTTAAATTGCAGTGATTCACATGATTTCAGGATAAATTCAGCAGTTCTTGTAGGTTCCCTCTGCTGGGTAGTGCATTTCAAAGCAAAGACTCAACCATGAGCACTAAGGCACTTTCAAAAGAACTCTGGGACAAAGTTGTTGAAAGGCACAGATCAGGGGATGGGTATAAACAAATATCAAAGGCCTTGAATATCCCTTCGAGCATGGGATGTAAGATGTATGGCACCACCAAGACCCTGCCTAGATCAGGCCGTCCCTCCAAACTGGATGACTGAGCAAGAAAGAGACTGATCAGAGAGGCTACCAAGAGGCCAATTTTTTTACCCAATGAGATCACCTACTCCTGTTTTCCTATTTTATTTTAACTATTAAACAAATCCCCAATAATTGCCTCATCCAAAGCAAATGTAATTTTACCAGATGTTACTGTAACATAAGTATACACCATTTTAAGTAATACATCAGTCTAAATATTCATCATATAGAGTTTCAGTTGTGTGTACTGTTTTTATTGTTGAGTCCAGGCCATGCATTGCCAACAGGATATCATCCTTTGGTTTATTCATTTTGGAAGCTTGCCAAAGGGTGCCAACTCTTGTTGATTAGAAACAGGTGGAAAATCCCTATTGTTTAGTGCATTTAGAAGCAAGGACCCCACCTATAATTTGTACTGACACCTGACCGACACGTTAATTAAATTCTTGGTGAGGGATACGTACTGTCTGATGCTGGCATAAAAGCTTGAATCATGGTAAATGTATATAGTAAATGATATGGCTGAGAATTTGAAACGCTTTACAGCAATATATATTCTAGGAAAGGGGTTCTCTTAAAAGTGTTTTTTTTTTGTTTGTTTTTTTTAATTGTGGTTTTAGTCAGAATGATATGTTCCCCTTTTTGCCTTTTTACAGGTTGTATGATATTTGTGGTGATTCTAAATGGTTATTTTGCTGATGTAGCTGATGCCTTTGTTAAATATGGTGAAACTGAATGTGATCATGAAAGCTGGAGATCTGTTCCTGAATTTAGGTCAAATACCTTAACACATGTCAAAAAATTAATTAAACTCAATATTTGAGTAAATATTATAATTAGAACGAACCAGAATGATGAGAAACATCACAAAAATGTAAGAGGACGGTAAAAAGATCCCTAGGTTTAATAAACCGTTTTGCTTATATATCAAATCTATATAATCAATGGGGTTTGTATTGGGTTTATCTTTATTTGTTACAAAGGGACAGTCCACTTCAGTTAACCCCTCTCTTGGTGAAGAGGTAGGAAAGGCTGTTTGTTTAAGCAGGCCTATTGTGTTTTCTTTTGTTTGATACAATAAGGTACTTTCCCTTACCCCCGCCCCCTCTCACCCTCATTTGTTTACTTTGTTCTCGCCAGTAATTGATACTGATGCTGAAGTTTCATTACAGATTACTCCTATAAACAAGGAACCCTACCATACCTGAATTTTACAAATTTATATTGGATTGACTTTCACCATGTGGTGGCTTTCTTTTTCAATTTTTTAAAGCAGTGGTTTAGTATTATGAAGATCAATAAAAGGGGGAATGCCATCTGCATTGTCATGACATTAGTATATTGTTACACCCCTAACATCAGCTGCTTAAAATGTCATCTGGTGATATTATTTGTGTTTATATGGTATATGTACAAACACTCATGTACTTTGCATTATTTTTATAAGTTGCTTTTTTCTTCTTCTTAAGAGCCTTGCTAATCCCTCAGCTTCGTTCCTTAGAGTTGAGGCAGACACCTTTATACCAGTCCAACAAACAGTAAGTACAAGCTCATGCTGATGATACATTTAAAGCTTTTCTATTTGAAACTGAGTTCTTGTTACTTTCGCAATTGAAATTGATTTAAGAGCCTGGTTTTAAGAATTTAGCAGTTCAAATCTATTTTGTTTTTATTGTGTTTTTCTATCTTAATTTGTGGCAAAAGGCCAGACATGTACTAGGATTTGCTACCAAAATGAGGACAGGTGTAAGAGGATTGTGAGATGAGTTGGGAAGTAAACTACAGTATTCCTGTTCTTAAACCATGTGTTTCTCGTTTTATTTAATCATACTGCCAAAAGTAGCCATAAGACAAAGTTTAAAATATGTTAAAACTTTTGTTTTTGCTGTTGTCACATGCTCTTTAAAATCTAGATTTTTTGTAAACCGATTTTTTGTTTCCCTGCTTTGATTACAGGAGGTATTTAAACAAATGTTAACAACCCATAACAAAAACAGAAAACCAAGAAAGGCTTTTTAATAACAGTGTGCATACATTGAGAACTTCTTTTAGCCTGTGTTATCCAGAAAAAGGATTACATTAAGTAATCATATTCAACTTGGAAAATGTTCATCAATTGGCATTCTCAGAGGAAGGACTAAGATTTTAATAGGATGGTTAAACAGTTGTCTCACACATTGTAAGGTAGGGAAAATGGCACATTGGCAGGGCAGCATGAGAAAGCATGCACAGCTTACTCCTCAAACAAAGTTTTGCAATGTATCTGCTTTTGCTATAGTTTTACATTCAGATTTTTTACAAATTGTAAACATCATGCTGAAAAATAGAAACAAAATATTACTGCTTTCCAAAAGATGTCAGCACTGTGTGCCAGTAAAGGGTTAACGCCACTAATAAACTGAAAACAACACATTTGGCACAGAAGGTAGTGTCAGAATTCTAAGAACGTGTGTGTGCTGAGAGCTTTTTAATCTTACTTTCACAAGTAATCACTCATAGAACACATAGCAGCTGTTTGAATGCTAATCTTGGCATAGTGGAAGGTTGTTAACCATTTCTGCAATCCCGCAGTCCTTTATCTCACTGATCCTGCTGTGCTCCCACCACCCTGAATCCCATTCGCACAACCCTAGACAGCCTCAGCTATTACCAGAAGAGCAGCTTTGGTTTCAGCTGCTTTACTGCATGAGGAAGTGAATGTTGGGGGTTTCTCTCTGCGGCACTGTTCTGATAAAGCTGTTGTGCTCTTATCTCTCCTCTAGGTTGTGGCACTCTATGACTACACAGCGAATCGATCTGATGAGCTAACCATACATCGCGGTGAAATTATCCAAGTGTTGTACAAAGATAATGATAACTGGTGGTTTGGTCGGCTGGCAAATGGACAACAAGGCTATTTCCCAGCTAATTATGTGGCTGATGAAAGTAAGTAATTCAAAAGTTTCTTATTAGCAAATGCAACCTCTGCAGACAGGGTGGTTTTGTGTCATTTGTAAAAACATATTTGCATGGTTTGTTTTAGGAGGGTTTGAAGAGGAGCTGTCTCCAAATCCTGCTCCGTCTGACCAACAAGAGGCTGAAGAGAGATCCCCAACCCCAACTAAGGTAACGAAAGGATTCAAAGAAATTCTTCAGATTAAAGTGTCCTGACTCCTGACCCTTTTGGAATTGAAGACCTGGGATTTTTACCCATGTACAATTCAGCCCCCAGATGCTGTAAGTTACTAAAACTGGGTGGGTGGTGAACAGAAGGGTATTAAGTGTTAGCAGATGCCACTATGTTGACATAGTAGACACTAATTGTGTTTTGGGGAACATTTCTAGGGCTACAACAGGTTCCTTATTTAGTTATTTACTTTTTTCTATGCCCATTTTGAGCAACAAGTACGAACAAAATTCTGTAACGATTATGGCAGATGTTTCTAGTAATTTTGCTATTGCTTGTATTCAGGGGAAAAAAATGTAAAAAAAAAAAAAAAACAAACAAACAAAAAAAAAAAAAAACAAACAAAATAAAAAACGTTGAATTCAGCAATTGGTTCCAATAGTAGTAACAATTGTCAATCTCAAGTCTAGATGTAATGAGCCAATCCAAGGGAGAAGGAGGTGGAACCATCAGCACAGTAAAACATTATGCTCCGTTATTGTTTCAGAGCAGAGATGCAATCATCCAATTCTACTTTGAAAAAGGGATTTCCCAGTTACATACTTTCTAAAAACACACATTTATTTAAAAATATTTTATTTTGGTTCATATTAGGTTTATTTGGGGATTTTGTTTCAGATGACAGCCAAAATCATGTTGTGTTTTTTTTTTTTTTTTTTTTTTTTTTTTTTTTTTTTTTTTGCATTCTGTTGAAAAGAAAAGCAATAATGTCAATATAGGCTTTTAATCTGAAAAAAAAAATAAGATACATATTTTTTATAGTTGCCTATGATGTCAAGGTTTGCTGTCTTTTTTTTTTTTTTTTAATGTGTCTATTTGCTGAGGTCCATCTTTGAGAGTCACAGGCCCTCACTTCAACAGCTGGATGAGCTGCGCCTGGTTAATAAGAACCTGCACCATCTGTCAAAATGAATGGGCAAGCTGTAAGTAGAACCCTGGCTGTGCTGGTAGCTGCATGCAGACAACTGTGGTGTCTCGGGAGATTTGCTGCAAAAACCGGGCTATTTGCATGATAGACCCCCTCCAGTTGGAGAAAGGGTTCTTCCTAGTGCCAAAGCGGTATGGTGGCCTCATACAGATCCTCGACCTAAGACAGGTCAACCTGTATCTGAACCAAAGGAAGTTCAAAATGTTGATGATACAACAGCTGTTGCAGTCAATCGGGCCAGGTGACTGGTTCAGCATGGTGGACCTCAAAGACTCCTTTCCACATCCCATTAAAACCAGCGTATAGGAAGTACCTGTGGTTCCACTTTCAAAGAACAGTGTACGAGTTCCAGGTCTTGCATTTTGGCCTCTCTGTAGCTCCCTGTGCCTTTTCAGTGCATGGAAGCTTATCATGGCCCCATTGAGACTCAAGGCTTCAGAGTACTCAATAAGTTGGACGTCTAACTCATTTGTGCCCAGTCTCAGTCTCCAGCACAGGAAAATGCCCACACGGAACTTGTCCCCGGCTACCTTCAACGGTTGGGCCTTACTGTGAGTCATGTGAAGAGCTAGCTCACGCCTTCTCAGACAGCCTCCTATCTAAGACTGTGGTTGGACTTCAGGTCCATGCTGTTCACTATGTCACATGGCAGAATGCAAAGAATAGTCGTGAAGTTACCGAAACTTCTGGGCTTGATGACAGCACCTTCTTAGGCCCTACCTTTGGGTTTCCTGCAAATACACCTTCTGCAGCCTGGTTCAACAGCAGGGTTTTTCAGCCCATGTTGAACCGTGACCACCTATTGACAGTGTCTCATCACTGTGTAAAGGCAGCCTCTTGGTGGAAACAGCTGGCCCATCTACTCCTCGGCACAGTGCTGGGCAGTGTCACCATAAAGGAGGTTGTCACCACGGACGCATCCAACCTGGGCTGGGCACTGTGTAGATGGCAGTGGGGTGCAGGGGTTGTGGAATCCTCCTTGGCAGGGTCTCCACATAAATGTTTTGTAGCTGCAGGCAGTTTACCTAGCCTTGCAGCATTTTTTTGCAGAAGGTTCAAGGGAGGCATGTGCTTGTCCGTACAGACAGCAGGACTGTGGTGGCTTACATCAACCACCAAGGTGACCTCAGTTAGACCAGTCTCCATTGCGTGGCGTGCAAGCTTTTGCCCTGGGCACACAAGAACCTCCTCTCACTGCGGGCAGTACATTTGCCCAGGGTGATAAACTGCGACCTGCTCAGTTAGGCGCAGTGGACCTTATGGCATCCTGACCCATTGAGGTTGCAGCTCTGGGTCTAGTCCCTGAAAGGCTGCGTTTGAACAGTCTCAATCTGTCCAATAAGGTTATTGACACCCTAAAAAATGACAGAGCAGTGTCCAGATATGGTGTCTACCTCGTGGGTTCAACCCCATAACTTGTCCCATGGCAGTAATACTGAAATATTTGCAGGACCTACATAACTCCTTTGCAGAAGATCCATTATAATTTCAGCCAAATTTGTGCAATGACATAATTGCACACAACATTGTGACGAGTTGTTTTTATTTTTTTCAAATTGTCTGAAGTCTGACAAAGGTTTTCATGCTAATCAGCCAAACAGCAGTTAGTCCGGTCTGTAGTTCAAGAATGATTTTTAATTTTTTTTTTTTTTCTATCAAGCGATTTGGCGATCACAATGCGCTCAACAAGTACGAAGAATTATCTGGTAGCATACTAAATTGCCCAAAATGGTTATAAACCAACAAAACATTTACTGTAGTGAAATATCATGACAAACCAATCAAAATGTATTTCACTAAAGTCCCTAACCAATAGAGTTGAGTTTTTGGATGCAGTGCAGCATTTCAGTATTTTGGTTGCAGTGTTTACTCGAGATTACCATAGACCACGGCAACAAAGTGCAGTGCTTTACCAGAGAACTTTCTAAATCATTTTGCAAGACCCATAACGCTTAGTGATCCAAAGTAAATATAATATTGTTTTTTATAGATTATGTTTGTGGAATGAGTGCCAGAAGGAGAGGAACATCTCCTGGATTACTTGACTAACTCCAAACTTCACAAGCATCACAAGCATCATTACTTCTTCACACCGATAGTGAAGTTTCTGTTTCTGAAGTAGATGAGCCTGGGAACATTCCAGTTTTGCTTGTTTAGTTTTCAGTAGATGTTAGTTATGTGAAATAAGCCCTGATTATAAATAATACTAATGTGTATATAGATAGCAACTTGTACAATTGTTTAGTATAGACTAGTGTGTTACTAGTCTGTATAATACATTAGTTAACGTTGCTGTTGTGTTACCCATTTATTTTTTACATTATTGGTTCCTTTTTACATTTTGTCCTTTTAAATTTGGTCCAGTGTAGTATATTACTTGTATAGCTATAATTGGTTATTATAATGTAGTATTTATTTATATTGAAAAAGTGTTGTTGTTTAAACATTTGAAGGACAGAGTGAACTTTTTAAGCATTGTTCTGAAAAAAAAAAAAGTTTTGAAATCTAAATTAGTGGGGTTTTTTTAGTTTTTTTTTTTGCTGTTGCTCAGGCATTATTCATATTTTAAGTAAAGCTACCTGTAAAACGAAAGTGTGCTACAGGTATGTATTGCTTACAAAATGAACGGAGTACTCATGTGTCCTTCCAGACATGTCTGGTTTAGCAAGGGACTACTGATTATGAAAACCTTTTTGACATAAGAATATTTTTCACGTCCACATGGTTCTCTTAATGTCGGCATTAAAAAAAAGTAATTTGAGAAAAGACTAATATATTTTACTATTTTGTGTATTGTCCAGTTCAGTAAGATTTTGGTGTCTGACCAAATTTCCTACCAGAGTTTCAGTTTATCGCACTGTCCATGTAGTTTAGGATTACCAGATTTCCACAGGAAAAAATTGGGATTTTTTTTCTTCTTTAATTTACTGACACTGTAGCAAGTCTGAAGCCAAAAGTAAGAGTATATACAATAACACAATAATAGTTTAAAAATTAAACATTGAGTGAATTTATTGCAGATGATAACTTATTTTCTAAAACATGTTAAATGTATAAAAAGCCAAATTAAAAAAAAAAAAGACCAGCTTTTACCGTTTAAAAATATGGTATACATATAAATCAAAATGATTAAACAAATAATCCCTAAGATTGTTTGTTTATTTTTGAATGGTGCTAACACAAAACCTAATGCATTACTCTACTATTAACTTGCTGTGCACGCTGATACAGTTTTGTACTAAAGAAAAGAAAATACAATAGCAAAACACGGACGGTTAACAATTTTATTCTTTCTGACCAGGACCAAAAATTAAGGCTGAAAACTGTGACTATTTCAGTTTTCTCAAGATGCCTGGTAACCTTAATGCAATTCGCCCAAGACGTTGTTTGTTTACTTCTGAGTCAGGTTACCTTGTATAGTTTGTTTTCTATGTGCATAAGGACTGAGTCCAGCTGTTGTTCACATTGAAATTTAGCAAGCAAATCAGACTCTGTGCGTTTGCCAAACGGACTGAGACCACCTCTTTAGGTGGACTCGGTACGGTTCACTTCCCAAGCGGATTTTGTTGTTCTCTCATCATACCAAACGTAACTAACCATACAGAGTGCAGATCAAACCCACTAAACGGACCCAGTGTGAACACAGCCTAAGAAAGCTGCATGATAGCTGTAGTTGTGCAAGGCCAAATTGGAACGCGGACAGAAACATTTAAATGTGCCCTCCCGTATTGTAATATTAATTAGGTTATTTCTATTTGGAAGTAGAATTCCTCTGACTAAAAGAAAACTACATGGAAACCCACACTAGCCAAAAGCTACTACCAAAATAGTGTGAGAAAAAGGTGAGACTTATTTTTTTTTTTCCATGGAAACCTAGCCAATGGCTTTAAACCACGCAAAGCCACGCATTCAGGTAAATGCTTTGCATAAATGATTGAAAGAAATAAAGAACTGTGACAGAGAAAGAATGAATCTTGGTTATAAATCTCCCTCCCGACCTGTGAGGGTGCTGTGTAAAAGGAACAGAGTGCCCTGGACTGGATGGCCTGACAATTCATTCCCTGGGTTAGGTGGAAGTTGGCCATCTAGAAAGGGGGCGGAGCTACGGTACACAAAGTCATCACCCCAGAAGGGAAGTGATGTGGCAACCTTGGATTGGAGGAGAAAGAGTTGCACTCATTAACCAAGGGGGTGTGACTGATGTTATGTAAGGTAGCATAGCAAGGTGTCTGGATCATGAACTTTGGTGTCTGTGTTTCATCACCACTACACCTGCACACTGCAAACCACTTTGCCCAAGAACATATTCAGCAAAGCACCTGAAAGCACTCATTGAAATTACAGTAATAATAATAACTAGAACTGCCAGGCAGTTTTATGGCTTCCAAGCTCAGTACCAGTTGGAAATTTTGGCAAGCTGTAGCATTGCAGCACAAATGTCAGCAAAAGATCAGTATTATGGAGCAGTTTAAATTAAAAATACTGTATCAGTTCATTCTCACGATGCTTTATAACTTTAAACACCATAGTAACCACGACCCTATCTACATACTGTAAGGAGTTATAAGCTAATTTTACATTTAACCTTAAGGAGAAGCCAAAGGTCACAATCAAGGTACTTTTTTAATAGAGCATGTATGGGTTCCTATCTTTGTTGTATAGTTACCCTAACCCTATGTACACTGTAAGGAGTTATAAACTAGTTTTACATTTGACCTTAGAGAGGATAGAGCTCAGATGATTTCCTATATGTGTTCTATAGTAACCATAAACCTAGCTGCACCTTGTAAGGAGTTATAAGCTAGTTTTACATTTGACCAAAGATTTTGAAAGGTTTTTAAAAAAATGTGTCAGACAGCCATCTTGCTTTAGTCACAAACACAGTTTTTGAAAAAGTGATGCTTGGCAACTTTGAAGTTAATTAACTAAACTGTGTTCAACTGAAGTGGTTTTAAATTTAAGAACAAAACATAGGTCTGGCATCCATCTTCTTTTACAAAAGAACACCAGTTTGCCATATTTGAATTCCATTGTCCCCAAGGTGATGCGTACCAAATTAAGAGTTGGTTAAATGGTTTGCAAACAGAAGCAGTTTGATGTTTCGGCACATTTTGGCAAATTTGGTGGCAGCCATTTTGATATTAAAATTTATTGCAGCAACTTCTGCTTTGCAAACTTTTGAAGCCGGTTTGGTTGTTGATGACACTTGTGAAGTTTCAGATCAATCTGTTCACCGGTTCCCAAGAAGATTTTGAAAGGTTTTTCCAAACAATGCGTCTTGGTTGACGTAGGAACAAACATTTTTTGTATCTAAACGGTAATCAACGGTAACCATCACAGGATGATACCTGCCATGTTGATTGGTTACACCGCGAGCGAATAGGAGCAGTTTAAAGTTTTGGGAGGAAAAATGACAACAATAAAAATATAAAAATAAACTAGAACTGCCAGGCAGTTTTACGGCTCCCAAGCCCCAGTATCAGTACCCATCTAAGTGTGTTTAGTTCTCAATGTGCCAAGTTTAAAATCAGCAACTTCAACAGTTCCACAGAAGATGATTTTGAAAGTTTTTTTTTCAAAAATGCGTCAGGCTGCCATCTTATTTAACTCACAAATGCCATTTTTGAAAATGTAAATTGTACCGACACAGGCACAATGGTTTTCAAGTTTGGAGTTAATCAAGTGAACCGTTTTTAAACTGAAGCTTTTTTAAATATAAGAAGAAAATGTAGGAGTGACAGCCATATTGTTTCACGAAACGTAACCATTTTGACATTTTTATTCCGCTGTCACCAGAACCGGTGCCTACCAAGTTTGAGTCTGTTGGTCAGATAGTTTTGAAATAAAAGCAGTTTGCTCTTTAGGGTGTGTTTCGGTGAAATTTATGGCAGTCATTTTACTATTGAATGGTATCACAGCAACTTCTGCTTTGCAAGCAGGTTTAGATGGTGATAATGTATGCCAAGTATCAGATCAATAACTTCTACGGTTCCAAAGAAGAAGATTTTGTGAGGTTTCAAAAAGAAATGTGTCATCTGGCCATTTCGGTTTAACACCAGTTTCTAAAGTCAGTTGTATTGCCACAGTATCAAGGATGATGCTTGTGAAGTTTGGAGTTAGTCAAGTAAACAGTTTGTTAACTGAGACAGTTTTAAATTTCAAACGTAAACGTATACCTGCTGGCCATCTTGTTTTATAAAACATAACCATTTTGACATATTTATATTCCATTGTTACTGGGACAATAACTACCAAGTTTGGAGTTTATTGGTCAAACAGTGTTCAAATAGCAGCAGTTTGCTGTTGAGGGCGCATTTCGCTAAAGTTTGTGGCAGCCATAAATTAAAATTTATTGTAGAAACATCTGCTTCGCCAACTTTATGCGGGTTTGGATTCTGATGATATAGGCCAAGTGACAGATCAATCACTTCACCAGTTCCCAAGAAGAAGGTTTCGAAAGGTTTTATCGAAAAATGCATCACAGCACCAATTGCAGGGACGCAGCAGCACAAATTTTTCAGCATCTGACAGCCAATGTATCCAGCTTGCCACCTGCCAAGAACCCGATCAGTCACACAGCTTCGAAGCAGCAGCAGAAGCAGCAGTTTAAAGTTTTCAGTAGGAAAAAAAAAAAAAAAACCTTTTAACAATAACAATAGGCTTCCTAAGCCAGCTTGGAAGACTAACAATAAAAATCTTTACAATAACAATAGGCTTCCCAGCTGTTCTGGCTTGGAAGCCTAATAATAATTGTATACTATTGACAATTATAGATCATAAATGGTCTAATCATTTGCATAGATTTTGTATTACAAAATAATTATAGATTATAAATGGTCTAATCATTTGCATAGATTTTGTATTGTGCAATAAAGCAAAACCTGAATTGCAGTGTAGTAGACTAAAGTGAAATAGAAGTGATATTTTGTGTTTTACACTGGGAGTAGAGATTGTTCTATAAATGGTGATTTTATGCATTTACTGCCCTGTAACAGTTGTAGCGCTGTTACTCTATTTGATTTTGGTGATTTAAAAGTGGCCTAACTAACCCCATATTTATCTTATTATGGGTAAATTATTTTGAAAACATTTCTTTTGTGTTTTGGTTGAGAAAGTCACACCACTCCTGCTGTGTATTCTAGTGACATGTTAAACCTTACATTCAGCCTTGATCTGCATGTGATCTTCCTATATTTGTGTATTTATAGTAAAACTTCCCTTGACAAGACAGGAACCCCTATTTCTCAACTCTTTTAGCTTGGTATTGTTTTTTTGGGAAGACATGTGTTAAACGCCAACATCTGCTGAAGATGATTATGCTCAGATGGTTACCAGTATGTATATTCAGTCATGTTATTACAATTATTAGCATCAAATTGCTGTCTTTTTGTAAGCTGGGTTTTTGCAATAATTCCGTTTAACTTGGTGAGAGTAGAAAGTGTACAGAAAGTATTACTTACTAGCCTTTACTGGTTTCCTTTGCAACTGATATTGTGGATGAATGAGGGGTATGTCAGTATTACAAGTATAAGAAGTAATAGTCATTGAGGTTCCTTAGTGAATTGATGGATATATGTAAAAGTTGTCCACATTAGATTTTAAGATTGGTGCTTTCTACATTAGGCATATATCGACTGTAAACTAAAGCCCTGTCTGGAGAGAATAAGAAAAAGTAAGTGTCAAAGTAAAAAAAAAAAAAAAAAGACATTGATATTGTCTTGGATACATACTGTATCTGTGTTATTATTGTTTAGGTATTATTATTAATTATTCATTTCAGTTTTCTTTTTTTTCATTTGTCTAGCTTACTTTATTGCAGTGACAAACAATGTGATCATGTTCATTGGATTGTGGCATTTCAAGCCTTTTATTTACAACATAATGAGAACATTTTTTAAAAGTGTTATCACACAAGCTTTTTCCTAACCATGTGGTATAATCAGTCTTTGCACCTCTGTCATTCCTTTGCTTCATAATACTTAACCATAAACCCATAACACTGGTTCATCTTGTCTACTAATTTCAAAATACCCCATATACCACCCACGTGAAAACATCTATCAGCGCAGCAGATTGGTTTTAAACACAGTTCGGAGTCACAGGTCATTTTGTTTGGTGAATGCAAATACTGTTGTAAATGCTAAGTTACTCATCTAAAGTTTTGCTTCTTATTAAGGATTGAAAAGACAGATTTTTGATTATATGAATATGTTACTAGTGTGTGCTGTTCTGCTATTTCCAGATTATAAATAGTTTTTCTTACAATACTTTGATTTCAGAATTTGTAAATGAAACCACCTTGATCAACTGTGTTTGATGCTCAGCAATGAGTTAACACTTATTTTAAGACAAGGGGACGTGTAAGAAGTTTCTGCAAAGGCGTTGCACATGCTTTACCAAAGCTTCTTACACCATGAGACCTGAATTGTGTTGAAAAGTTTCTGCTGTACAGAGGCTAATGTTTAGCAGATCATCATCTGTGTTGCCAATAATATCAAAGTTAAATACCAATGCTGACCCTATAAATGTCTTTATAGTCGGTACACTGCTGTATTATTTTTCTCTTAATACATTTTCATTGCAGGTTGTGTCCACTATAAATTAAGCATTTCGCTGCCATAATTTCAATCTCTAGACATTCTTTCACATATGCATTTTACTTCATGTTTACAAACCATTTAATATGGTTTGCCCCTTTGATTAGATTTTATTCATAAGAACCCCATTTCTATTTTTTCTTTTTTATAAACTATTCCAGACGATGTGTCACTTGTTTTAGTCACAGTGATTTGTGTTAATTTGTGTTAATACAATGTAGTATATGTGCATCAGATTCAGAACATCACTGCCTTGGCTGTAAGTGCTGTCAAGAAAGACAAAGGACTGCTTAACTAAGTAGATTTTCTCAACTTCTGTCTTCTTGAGTCTAAAAATTAATCATATGTATGGAATTGGATAGCAGTACAGTATATCTTTTAAAGTAACGACTATCAGATTTAGGCTAAAGAAACAGGTTTCATTCAAAGGAATGTTGGCCTTTTGTTGTTACATTATTACTTAATTACTTATTTCACTGCTGTTTTGCGTTTTTAAAAAAAAATATATATATATGTTTTTAACAGATGGGTTTTTTTTGGGTTTTTTTTTTTTTTTTTTTTAAATATAACCACACTAGAACAGACACTTCATAGCCAACAGATACTTTTTTTTTTTAAAGGGTGGATGAGCTCTTTATACAGGAAGCCAGTGGGTTTTTGCATACCTGAACACAGAGAAAGTGCTGTTCCCTTTGTCTTCCTTTTCACTAAATATTATACTGCCTTTGCTGTTCTGCAGATGTCAGCCGTCATCAGCAAGTCAGGGAAATTCAAAATCATCTCGGAGAATGACACAGATACAGAGTCCCCTGTAATCCTGTAAGTAACTTTTAGAGTTTGTAGTCTATGACGTGGTATGTTCATTTTCATTGAGGAGAAATATACTTTTATAACCTTTTTATACCCATCAGGGATATAAAATATTATGGGCTATTCACCAGAGATAAGAATTCTTATCTCAGAATATGCAGGTGTTTTGTTATCTATTTCTAATAAAATGTATATCTACGTATTTGTAGTTGTCCCATTAAGTATTTCTTCTCCTGCATGAATATGTATTTACTTAAAGGAGGGTTTGCAGGATTGAAAATGTGGCACTTTTTACTATTTACATGCTGCCACACCTGTAGAACACATGAGTTGCTGGTCAGCCTCCACCTGCAGAAACAACTGCTGGTAGTTTCCCCCCATCTCTTTTGTATAAAACAACAAAAATTCAAAAGCCAGGAACCCCACAGTTCATACAGATGTAAGCCACATCAGACCTTACTCTTAACTGCCCCATATAATGTTTTTTTTTTTTTTTCCTGTTTTTGAATTTAGCTAGTTTCCTACACACACATAAACACACAAAATATAGCAGTTGCTAAATTTGAAAAATATGATTGTGATTTTAAAGTCACATTTCAGGACACATTGAAGTTTTTAAATTGACACATTGCTTATCTCTCATGATGTATGGCAAATGTCTCACTTATCAGCAGGGACATCGTGTATCCCTTTAAATCCAGCAAACGCTAATGGGTGTAGTTTTATAGGATTGGTTACTGATTTGTTTTATTTGCTGTTAATATAGTCGGTTGTCTATGTTAAAAAGTAAACAAAACAAGTGGCATTGGTTTTATTTTTGCGTATATTTTGTTTTAATTATATAGCTGTTTCTAGTAAAGTATACAGTACTCTAATCATATTTACTGTCTTCCCTCTGCCGTCATTAAATCTACATGTTTTATGTCAAACACTGTAATAAAAGTGATGTTAAAAAGATTTGAAGTACATCATATTTCTTTTGTAGCAGCCAGAAAAAGAAGAAGAAAAAAAAGGCAGTGGGAAGTGAATCTGAAGCTCCTGTCCTAGCTCCTGAACCGTTACAGCCTACAGATGTAGTGGCACAGTCTTCCACAGAAGTTGTGAAAAAGAAGAGACTTAAGGCACCTCTCAAACACTCTGATGCAAGTGGGGAAACCAATGTTGCCTTCGAACCTGATTTTTAGCAAAAAAAGAAATAGCCATTACCCTCCAGTTTAAATAACTTTTGGTTTTGCAATTAGTAATATTTCGTTTGTATAGCAGTATCAGCGACATACGCTACACACACCTGCGGTATTTGAGCGGGAATAATTTCATTGTTTCTGTACCACCTCAAACATGGTAAAGTGTGCTAATGGGTACCTGTAGGAACTGACTGAATCTACTTGAGAAACTCCTTAGAAAAACACTAGTTTATTCCTTTTGGATACATGTGGAATTTATTGTAATTTGACTTAATCACTTTTTTATGTGGCTATTGAGATATGTAAATTGTTGCTTTCTGTTTTCTGTAGAGTGTTTATTTTGCTGGATATGTGTTTAATTCAGTGTATGTTGTATATTTTTTACAATGTCTTTTATTTAAGATTTATTGAAGGACATCTGGATGATCATTTTGTACACTTGAGTGTTTTATAAGTATTCATCAAGAAATTACCCTGGCCTAATACATTATGTTGTATTAGATGCCAGTTAACTACATGCCACATGCTTCTTTTTGGCATCTTGCACATAGAGAGTGCAGCTTGTATAAGAAAGTGCAAAGAAAAAAAATCTGACTTGTGGCATCATTTAATTATAGGAATAAATAATTAGAGAGAGAATAGGTATTGTGGCCTTTGTTAATATCTTATGAAATAACTTGCTTAACTGGAACTAGTACATAAGTGAGAACCCAGGTTCATCATGCTCATCTGAACATCTAAGAGCTTGCTCCAGTTTGGCAAGTAAGCCGAGACACCCAGGAGAGGGGCCTTTCTGTATTGAGCACTATAGCAAAAGTAGAGCAGGCTCTTTAAACAATTCTGTTCATTTGTACAGCACATACTGTACAAACACGAACAACCTCTTATCCAGGTAACAAAACATGAGAAAAATGCATGTATTTTATTGTTACATCCTATATGATTACAAATAATAGTTGTGTAATATAAGGCCTGTGTTGATCCTTTAAAATGTATTTTTCAAAAATGGTATAATGGAAGTTTCTAACAAAAAAAAAAATGACTTAAAATTACATTTAAAAAATTGTTAGTGCACTGATAAGTGTGTTGGTGTATTTGTATGTGCGTATTACAGTATTAAACCTAAAGGGAGATGTTGAAGTGTTCTTTAATCTATTGAAGTATATATAAAATATATTTGTAAGAAATAGGAAATCGGAAAAAGGCTAATCTATCAATGAAAGACAGTAAGAAACTTTAACCTAACAAGCTTGTGTTAAAGAAAATATATGATCACAGTTGATTAAAAGGTATAAAATCATCATTTTGTAATTCTTCATGAGTTTCACATTCCTTGGTTTACTTGCATTTCATGTTAAAAGAAAATCTAATGCCCAGCAATGTTTTTCATGGCTATAACAGTCATTGTTGTCATTTATGTACCATACAGAGATAACACTGGACAGTTTTAACACATTTTTTGTAATTATATTTTGCATAAATAATGATAAGTGTGTGATATATTTACAGGTGTACCTGGGGGCTACATGAGTGTATAAACATAAATCCTATCACGTGACTAAAGATCTTTTTTTTTTATTGAAAATCTATCCAATGTTCCAGGACTTAGTGAAGACTTTGGACATGCTTCCAAAAACTTATAAATAAATACTTTTATCCTTTTTGTAGACAACTGAAATTGATTTTTTTTATTTTTTTTTAAATGAACAAGTGAAGTTTAACCCCACAGAAAAATAACAAAACTTTCAGTTTTTGCTCAAAAATGTTTGTTTGCGAGGACGTTCAACTCCTGCACTACCTTTTAATGCTTGTTATTAGTCAAAGAACAAACACAAATGGAGCGATGGTGATTTTTGAACAACCTGTTGGGGCATACATCACTTGTTTCCCCTTTTTGAACAGTCACTGAACATTGAGCCCTAAGGGCCTTCATCAAACTGAAAAGCACCCTTTTTTTTGTAGAGAAACAGGAAGTTTCTTTTCAACTCTCCATTCCAATGTCATTAATGTATTTTTGGTTCTTCTCTGTGTATTTCACTACCAGCCCATCACCTATCCTTCTGTCAAAAGCAGTGTTTTTCAAACTTTTAGGTCCCGTACCTCCTTTGAGAGAGGGTCATAATACACTGTAAAACAGGATTTTTTTGCAGCAATTTGATTTCGCTAATGGCCTTCAAGGAACATTTTTGCGATAACAAATTCTTGCGCTTTTAGCCTGTTAGACTGCATGACTCAAAATCACAATCTTAGTGTTTAAAAATAAAGAAAGAAAGAAATACTTTATTTATTGGCATATCAAAATCAGGTGCTGTACCTGCTATTTTGGCTCATGTTGAAGAGTCATACACAGTATAATGTCCCCTTTTATGTGGTTGTTCAGTGGCCTCAGTAACTTCTTCATTGGCTGATGCTACTGCCCTTGCTTCAGATGCCTTTTCTTCTGCATTTGAGTCGGGAGTTCCTGGGTTGTTTTTAAAGTTTACCCAGCGGAGAAGCATGATTACAAGTAATTTAACGCAACCAAGTAATACAGTACCCAGTAATCTTTGGGACCAGCACCATGGCAACCGAGAGCGTACACGTGACCAGAAATAATGTACTGTGGAACTGTTGTGTAGAGAGAGAAGGTTTTTTTGGTTTGTTTTTTTAAGTTACAAATATAGGATTTATTTATTCATTTTTAATTTAATTCTAATTTTATCGTTGAACAACAAAATGCCATATGTGTCAGTATGACTCCAGCCAGAATAAGCGAATATTTCCAAAAGTTAATTTGTTGAAAGTAGAAAGGGGATATTTATATCATGCAGTCAAAAATGACTTTTAGCAAAATGCTTCTATGTTAAAGTGTTTAGTGCAGTAGTCTGTTCGTGTTAATCAGCTGTAAGACAGTTAAAGCTTGTTGATGGACACTCCCTATAGGATATGAACACACTCAATAGGTCTGGAGTAGGGAATCCAATTATGGACACAATCGCAGGATTTAGGGATGTATTTATTTATTTTATTTCTAATCGTGCAATTCCATTTTTATAATAATAATAACATTGTGCTTTTGCATTTTTTAATAATTGCCGGTGTTGAGGCGTTGGACATTGTGCTCTCGACAAAGGAGTTATTCAATAAATTAATTAATAATGAAAAAACACATACAAACATTGCAAGTAAAGATAACAGTCGTGTTGCTCCACCTTCAGTGCAGAACAACTGAGTGATTTCACTGTCTAGGGCGACCAGCTGTCTGCTCAACTCAATAATACTGTTATTTTAAAAAAACTGATAAGACACTGAAATGGTTAAACTACCAACACTGAATATTTAAACTCCAGAAAGTAAACTTACCTAGTAAATATGACAATCTTTTAGGCTTTTTTGGGGTTTTTTTTAAGCCCACATAGATTGCAGTAACCAATGCAATGTTATTTAAATATGTAAATTAACCATGTGTGTGCTCAACGCTCAACACACTGTCCGTAGCCAGCTGGGTGTTTATGGAGTTAACCTTCACAGCAGAAAGGAAACGAACACCAGTACTGCTGTGGTTTTATTTGAAGGAGACACAGCATTGGAATTTGTAAAGTACAACAACCTGTTAAAAAAAATTGCGTTTTCCGCCATTACAGGATTTTTCTCATGTACCCCCTGGAGAGAGCTTGTGTACTCCAGTTGGAAAACCACTGATCTAAAGCATTCTCTATTTCCTCATCATCTTCTTCCTCCTGTGTTTCAGCCACAAGCTGTCTCCTTGTTCAGGGGAGCATCAGCTCCGTCTTTTGTAGTGGAAGGTCCAGCATCTGTATTGTTGAGGTCCTCTACACTGATGTTTTTCCTGGAATGACATTAACTTTGCTGTGTCTTTGTTGTTTTGGCCCAGGTTCACTTTCCTGTCTGTGGAGATCTCTGGCTAGAGAGGAGCTCCACCACACGTTCTGATACTATTGACCATACAGAGCTGTCAAGGTCCTGCTGTTAGTGAATCACAAGACCTGGCAACCTTTCCATCACTGGAGATCGATCCATAGACTATATTCCAGATTTTCACGTTTGTATACTAGCTTTTTAAGCAGCCAGGGGAAATACATATTTTGACACCAAGGCACACTTCAGTCCTTCTCGTTTCCAGGCTGTAATAATTCCTCCATATACGTGTCATAAGTTTCACTGGTCTTGAAGTCTTATCGCAAGATTTGTGATAACCGTGTACTCACATGATGTCAATGTGAAATGGGAAATCACATGATACAGTGCAACACGGAAACAAAAGGGAGGTTCCAAAATCATCAACAGACAACAACGGACAAGTTATTTCCTTGGCCATGTTTATTTTTTTTACAGTAGAGATATGGATGCTCAGATCACCCAAAGAAATGTGTCATACATTGGCTTTACAAAAAGAGCCAGGGGTAAGAATGCAGCTTAACACAGAGCGTCCATTTGAATACATCTCACAAGATATAGTTCACTTCCTTTCCACAAAAAGTGACACTTTGTATCAAATATAAACCATGAACATAAACTGCTAAATAAGCACCACATTCCTGTGAATGTCGAAAGAAGAAATGTGTAGCAACGTTTTAAATGACATGTTTACACAGATAATCACGAACAAGCTAGAATAAAACAGGGTGGCATCTCCCTTTCATCTTGGCAAATTTATCAACACCAGCCTGTATTTGTAAGTCTAATGTTTTTGCTTGTTGGGTTAGCTGGCATTAACCAAAGCATTGCTCAATCTCTCAACCCTTGTAGCTGTACACAGTTTTGGGGGTTTTTTTGTACCCTTTTCATGCACAAAAAGAATTTTTCATTTGCTGAACTAATACCAACATTTGCACACGGCGAAAATCTGTTCGAAAAAGTAATCCATTGATTTTCGTGTATAACATTGTCTAATTATTTATTTCCATATAAGTGCATATTTAAGAAATTCAGCATTTTAAAACAACAATTATAACCATACATTTTAACCAGAGCGTATAGATACTGTAGTCTACCACCTTAACTCGCATTAATATTAATAATGGTGCCGATACACTTTGAAAAAATATATATAGAGCAGCTGTGCATTCCGGGTACCAAACCCAGAAACGGACAGCACAGCCCTACACATCTTGCCTTTTACTTTAAAATGTATAGATTTTTCGTTAGAGCATGTATAAATAATTGTACTGGGCATCAGCATATTTATTAGTTTCTCCGCAAGTGAATCCCTCCTCCTTGTCTTGCCATTTCATTTCTTCCATTTTCCACCTACTGTGGCAAGAATATCCAGCATTTAAAGAGACTCATCGTGTTATCAATAATATTATATATAGAAACAATAGAATGCAATGCCATGTGTGTCGTGTGTGTGATATAATCACTGGAAAACGATGAACTGTCAATCAAAATGAATGCATGAATGCAGCTGGCACCTTGAGACTGTTGGCCAACTTTCAATAGAAAAGAATGATGCTTGAAAAACTTATTTTCTTTTATTCATTTGTGAAGAAAACTTAAGTAAACACCATCTTATATGTAATTAGAATTATGTACACAGCGGGGGGGTCAAAAAGTGTATTACAGACATAATGTCATATAAATTGTTTGTGGGGGGCAAACCAAAGTCGGGGTTGGGGGGCAACTGCCCACTTGCCCTATAGCAAATGATGTCCCTGAATACTTCTATTTACAAAAACCTTGCACGGTTTTTAGTGGAAACGTGCCAATACATGTTCAGATGTGTTCCTTTGCTGAGTTAGGTTGTCTGTGGATTACACACACACACACATTGTACAAAACATTAGGAACACCTTCCTATATTGAGTTGAACACCCTTTTGCCCTCAGAACCAGCCGCAATTCGGGAGTGAACAGCCTCAATTCGTTGGGGCATGGACTCTACAAGGTGTCGAAAGCGTTCCACAGGGATGCTGGCCCATGTTGACTCCAATGCTTCCCACAGTTGTGTCAAGTTGGCTGGTAGTGGATCTCTACTCCGAATAGCTCGTTCCATCTCATCCCACAGATGCTCAATTGGATTGAGATCTGGTGACTGGGCAGGCCACTGCAGTAAGCTGAATTCACTGTCATGTTCGTGGAACCATTCCTGGACAATCCTAGCCTTGTGGCATGGGGCATTATCCTGCTGAAAAAATCCATTAGCAGATGGATACACTGCTGCCATGAAGGGATGCACCTGATTGGCAATGATGTTCAGATATCCTGTGGCATTCAAACGTTGCTCCACTTTTATCAAGGGGCCCAATGTGTGGAGGTCGCATCATGGAGCTTTTAGACAGGCAGGCCCCACCTGCTTCGGCTGTGGAACCGACACGTGTGGCATCCCCCCACCCCCTGAGGCAGTCACAATCTCTGTGCCGCCCCTTGACCCCTCCGGGGGAGAACAGGCCAAGCGGATCAACCAGGCTCTCTGCTCAGACGAGGACACGCTTTCCATTGCTGCCTCGTGGGGTCCGAGTCCGAGGCAGACTTAGACAGAATTCCAGGCTGATTTGTTCTGAATCTGTCTTGGTTACTAGCACGCCGCCACTGGCAGGGTCCGTACCCGCGATTAGGCACTGTCGGCTGACGGTGGCCCTGCACTGGTGGGGAAATTCCCTCTCACCTGCGCCAAGTAGAACTGAATGGGGGAGGTTTACACCCACAGGGTAGTGACGACGGACGCCTCCAACTCAGGGTGGGGCGTGGTCTGCAAAGGCAGAGGAGTCAGCGGACCCTAGTCAGGCCACCAGAAAAGGCCCTGTCGGAGAAGGTTTCAGTTCTCCTAGTGGCCCACAGGTGGCCCAGGAGAATCTGGTTCTCATCCCTGTGCCAGCTATTGAACGGCCCGCCCTGGGAAATTCCACTTCGCCGGGATCTTCTCAGTCAGACGAGAGGCACACTTTGGCACCCGGAGCCGGGAAGGTTCCAACTATGGGTCTGGCCCCTGAAAGGGACAGCTGTTCAGCCTTAAGGCTGTCAGACGTGGTCGTGGGTACGTTGCAGAATGCTAGGGCGCATTCCACTAGGTCATTGTATGCCTGTAAGTGGAAACATTTTCAAGATTGGTTTCGTTCTAATGGTCATGATCCAATCTCCTGTCCCATGCCTGCCATCTTGCAGTTTCTGCTTGAGGCTGGTAGATCACCTTCCACACTGAAGGTTTACCTAGTGGCTATTTCTGCTTGCAAGGCCCCTGTTGACTCTTTTGACATTTTTTGTCATATCACAGCTGTGTATATAGAGGCACGACTCACTCACTCCACTCGGGTTGGGTGTGACAGAGACCACACATGTCTCTCCTCCATGGGGAGAAATCTTAAAAGAGAGCTTTAAAACTAAAACATTGCTAATTGTGCTGGGACACGGGGATTAAACCGGCAGACTGTATGGTGCCCATAAACCGGCACCATACTTGTTCTAATTATTGATTGTTTTGTTTTGGCCACCGTGCTGTTTTTGTTTTGCAAAGTATTTTGTTTGTTAAACCTTTTTATTTACAATAAACGTGCACATCAGCACTTCACTCACTCTACCGTGTCCTCTACTTACTGGTCTGATAGCTATCCTGGTGACAGACTTGCACTTACAAGGTAATTTCACCCCAGCAATGTCTTTGGGGTGAAAACATGTCAGTAGCTACAAATGTCAGACTTACATGCAGCAGCTAATGGACGTGCACAACAGGTAAGAGCTATAGGAAAATGCATTTTGTTCTAATTTAGCTTGGTCAGAATAGTGCTTAACAGGAAATCTAGTTAAGGATTTTGTATTTATCTATTGCGTACATCTTCAACATTGCAACATTTCATTAGGAGGGAAGGGTGAGGCACCACACCCACAACACACATGGACTGATGTCTTTACCAATTGTTCTGAAATTTACTTCTGATCCATTTGAGGTGCTACAATGCATTTAAAAGAAAATTGAAATGGAAGATTAGGGAGGTCAGGGGGGCCATGGCCCCTGCACTTCTCCGACAGGGGGGTGAGTATATAATTTGGCCCCCTAACTTTTACAATGAAAAAAATAAAGCTGCCAATTATTTTTTAAATGTTTTTATGTCCTCAGTGTAGCGATGTGGCGCTGTTGTGTGTTAACATGTTTTTTTTTTTTCTTAAACGGTGGTTAATTTAAATTTGAACTCACTTTCTATGGCTATAGAATGTCACTAGTAGCAAGAGCTGCCCTTGTGTTTGCAACATACAAAATTAAGGGTCTTTATGCTCAGGTATTCCATCATTCTGTAAGTATAGAATTAAAATAAAATTGCAAAAGTATTATTATTATTTATGTTTTGTAAGTCAAGAAGTAAAATTGATCATAAAACATACCAGGGGTGTTTTATGTTTGTAGATACACAGACAGCTTGAATTACACCTTGAGCGCTCAGGAAGGTTTAATCTAGACTTCGTTTTCCAAGTGGCTCAGGAAAGAGTCTATGTACCCTTTGAATTAAACACTTTGAGGAATGGACACTATGAACAAGCCAAAAGGCAGGGTTTTGTATTATCTCTCGAAACATCTGAAAAAGATGAATGTGGGGGAATCGCTCTCAAGTTGGGAGTGACAAGAAAACACAGGAGGACATGGCCACTGAAAGTCACTGCTGACTGCCAATTGTCTGGTGGTGAATTGAATGTCAGGATCACTTAGGGTTAACAATGGCCCAGTGAAAGCAGTAGTGAAGAATCTGTGGTTGCAAAGTTAATAATGAGCTGCTTCATTCATCACTTGCTTCTGCTCTAATTCCCCAGGTGAATGGGCTGCACTTTGTCCAAGGCGGGAAGAGTTTGTAGCACAGATACTTGTTTTATAAAGCTGTGTTGTTTATAAGATCTTCAAGCTTTTAAATTATAAGCATTGCTCTGGAACGGCAGGTTTGTGTGTGTGTGTGTGTGTGTGTGTGTGTGTGTGTGTGTGTGTTTTGGTTTTAGAAGGAATAAAGTTTTATTTTCCACTGACAAAAAATGTTTTTAATCACTCCTCCCACAGTAGAACACATTCATGAATCATTATAAACTGTGTAATATATGCAGGTACGGTATCCATTTTAGGATATCCTCAGGTATCACTCCTTCCTGTGTTCGGCGACAGTCCTCCTCGAGTCAGTCATCAGGCATCATTCCTCAAGCTTTTTTTGTTTTTTTAAAGGGAAAGTGAGGGGTTGTACAGAGTCATCTAAATTGCCCATTCAAACAAGAGCAAAAAACTTGCAATCAAACATGCCAATCAAACATTTGACAGATAGGTGGTACATTATTGTGGTGTGAGTAAGAAGTTATTAAAGAAATGATTGTATCATTTAAAAAAAGAATGAAAAATGTAAACTAGTTGCTAACAATGCAGTGTAGCTACTGATTAGTTGATGCCTTTTCTCATTCTTTATTTTAAGCATTTTAAAAATGAGTTAAGTTACAATGTGCAAATGAATTATTTGAAAAGACTTGATGACAGCAGTTTCCCATACCCTTCCTTTGGGTCTGCTGTGCCCTCTGCAGGCCTGGTTTAACATCAGGGTTTTTCAGCCCGCGTTGAACTGTGACTGCTTAACAGTGTCTCGCCACGGTCTAAAGGCACGCTCTTAGTGAAAAACTGAAAAAGTGTCACCAGAAGGGAGGTCGTCACCAGGGACACATGCAGCCTGGGCTGGGGCACTGTGTGGAATGGCAGAGGGGCGTAAGGAGTGTGAAACACCCTTTGGCAGGGTCTCCACATCAACGTTTTGCAGCTGCAGGCAGGTTCGAGGGAGACATGTGCTTGTCCGTACAGACAACACAATAGTGGTGACTTACCTCAATCACCAAGGCAGCCTCAGGTCACCCAGTCTCCATCGTGTGGCCTGCAAGCTTTTGCTGTGGGCACATGAGAACCCCCTCTCACTAGGGGCAGTACACCTGCCCAGGGAGACAAACTAGGCAGTGGACATCCTTTCAAGAAGAGTTCCAGCGCCTCAGAGTGGAGGCTTCACCCCAAGGTGGTCAGCCTCATTTGGGAGACAGGAATCTTTGCCCAGGAATCAACCCACTGTCCTCTCTAGTTCTTCATAATAGAAGGAGTAGAACTGCTGGCGATAGATGCCTTGGCACACCAGTGGCCGAGGCAAATGTTATATGTCTTCCCACCATTCTCCATGCTCTCACCGTGTCTGGAGAAAATCAGGCAGGACCGGACCAAGGTACTTCTAGTTGTCCCTTATTGGCCTGGACGCTGGTTTTAGAACCTGACAGCTCATGAGCGGCCAGCTGTGGAGACTGCACAAGCGCCATGACCTGCTCAGTCAGGCACATGGGACCTTATGGCATCCTGACCCATCGAGCTTGCTGCTCTTGGTCTGGCCACTGCATGCCTGCATTTGAGCTGTCTGGGGCTTTCTAATAGGGTTATTGATACCCTCCAGAATGCCAGAGCACCATCCACAAGTTCCTAGTGCAAGTACAAGTGGGGTGTTTCTAGACGTGATGTCTGCCTCGTGGGTTCGACCCCATGACCTGTTCCATAAGAGTTATACTGCAATTTTTGCAGGCTCTGTTTGACAAGGGGAAATCCCCCTCTACATTAAAGGTCTATCTGCTCGCTTCCACTGTCCTGGTCATTTAGGCTCCCGTTGCTACTAATTCTGCCAGTCCCCAAGTGCTCTTGATTCCGCTGCCTCCCCTTCTCCTCAAACATTGTATTTTCTGCTGTCTGCATTATAACCCTTTCAAGGGCATAATCATACCTAGGCCAGGGTAGGTAACATGTAACATGCAGTTTAAAACAAAGGATTGTACAATTGCTGTTTTCATAATTATTTACTTTAAAACTAAATTAAACGAAATAGGATTTTTGCAGTCATTAAAACCACTCACTTATGTTATTTATTGCAGCCTGGATTACTAATTTGCTTTACCAAACCCCACTTCAATGGTTCACCGACACCTCCGACTAGACACAATATTATAATCAATTTGTATAATTTATTTGTTAATATAATATATATTTATTAATAATATAATTTATTTGCGAGAAACCATGCTGAAAAATAATACAAAATATGTGTAATATTATTGTGACAAATGTGACAACTAACCATTTCCCACTTCCTGAGAATAAGAGAAACCTTGCCTGTACTGTGCTTTGTTAGCACCTTAGAATGTTTACAATGTTACAGTATTTCAGAATACAGAAAGGTACACAGTATGTGTGAACTTTCCTCTATACAATAAGTACAAAGTGAAAGTTCTCATGCAAAATGTGCTAAATATGCAGGGTTTACATTTTACCCTCAGGTTTTACCAGGTCTCGGTATATTATATATATATATATATATATATATATATATATATATATATATATATATATATATATATATATATTAGATAGATAGATAGATAGAGATAGTTTATTTAAAATAAAATCATTGCATCCTTGCACAATGCCATGTCATGTGCATTCTTAAAAATAATATTTGGTACCCTATTTTCAGCAAGTGCAGATTCCTCAGAGGAATAATACACTTTTAGTATTGTTGTGCCTTATTGTAAAGGGCACTTTTTTGCATCACCAGTGTGTTCTGTAGCCCACTTTAGATACACTGTACTTTCGCAGTGAGTCTCCTCTTTTTTTCTTCTTATCCATTTCCACTCAAATTTTTAATTTTTTGTATGATGTGGACTGTAAAAATAGGCTGGATTTGAACACAGATGTAAAGGATATTGCATTCCACCACTGCACCACCTAGCCCGCAACCTATATATTCGAACAAGTGTGAGTTCCAAAGTTAAACATTCATATGCATTTCCTACTGTAAGTCACTGTAGAAACTGACAGGATACAAAATGGCTGCAGTGGCTATATAAATAGCTCTACAACCAATTTTATGAGACAAGACCGAGTTTTCAAGTTTTTTTTTTTTTCTTGTTTGATAGATGTAGAAACTGTACTGTGACATTATTGTTGTCTCTGCCCCTACCAGATTCTATAAGATAAAGTGTCAGTCTTTGGACTGTTGATTGGGTAACTTGGAATTTGTTTTTGACAAAAATGCTAAAGTTTTATCTGTTCTTTTTTCTCTAGAAAGTTCTATTAAATCTGCCATTTTGCAAAGATTTATCACATGTACGAAGTACACTAAATTTGGTATACATACAATAAGCCCACCTGCACATGCTCACACTAATAATTTGTTTTAAAATATATGGGGAGATAGGACTGGTAAATGCTTGTGGAAGCACCCTGTAAAAGCATATGTACATTTCCACTTTGGCAGCTCTCTATCACTGAGATCTTCACACTGCCAGCACTTATCGTTAAAATGATATCCAGTTCTTATATTTAGTGCACTAAGTAGTTTACAGCAGCTGTAAATATCTGAGGACATGTCTAACCACAAATATATAGAAATGGGGAAACTGAGCTATATTAATCTATGCAAGATGTTTATGTTGGAACTACGCTGCTTCTGCAACATCCTGTAATTAATTTATTGTGACAGGTCTAGCAAACTGAATTTCTAACCCAATCTACTTGCAACAGAGAAGTAGTGGTATACAATAGCAAGTGTAAAAAAACAGTAAAAACCTTTGCTTTACTCAACATTATGGAAATAGAGCTAATAAGCCAGAGAAAAAAAAAAACAGTTTTAATTTTATTCATTCCATAAAACCATCAAATGTGCAGGCTGTTGTGTTTTATTATACAACATATTTTGTTACGTCTCCACAATCTTTTTCAGTGGAAAACAGATCAACAATACAATGTAGTAAACAAAAAACATAACAAAGGCTCATATTCACAACAGCCTGCCAGTGACTATGTTGAAGATTCAAATGTATGGTAACTGACTTTTTAGTACAGAATTTAAAAAAAAAGAAGATCCAAAGCACTTGTCACATACTGTAGTAGTATAAAATGAACACCCATAAGAATAAGAACCTTGACTCCATCTCCGATTGCACCCAGTTGGAAGCCCCCTACTTATTTACAAAGTGATTCTAAACTATGACAAAGTGATTATTAAAAGCCTTCAATGAAAAGCAACCAGACAGACCAAAATCACACTACAAGTGTAGCTATGAAGTTTCATGCAAATTATCACATCTGGCCAATAGAAGATCTCAATTAAAACAGGTTCTATAGTCATGTTTTTTTTTCATATGGTGTGATGCCTATGAAATAACCTTTTATATCCACTGCATTGATTAATACAAATATACAGCAATAGTAATAGCTCCTTTTCAATTTCTAAGGTAAGCTACTAACCAACCAGTTGCTTTGATTGAGTTTGTATGAAAGAGTTCACATTCGAGTTTTACTTGGAGTATCCCTGCTTTATTTCTTAAAAATATTTCTGGAAGTCGGATTGCCACTTCCTGGGATCAGTAACTCAGCTTCTGAACTGAGTTATTATTGTTGAACCACTGCACTTCATTTTCTCTTTACACGCTTGTGTTACAAACTGCTTTCTAACCAGCATCTGCTGTTGTGCTATTATTTCTAACCTGCTACTTACAGCTACAAAGAAAAGAAAGAGACAGAGAGAGAGAGAGAGAGAGAGAGAGAGAGAGAGAGAGAGAGAGAGAGAGAGAGAGAGGAGAGAGAGAGAGAGAGAGAGAGAGAGAGAGAGAGAGAGAGAGGAGAGGGGAGAGAGGACCTGGTTCTACCTTGGTCTGTTGTTGAATAGACCTCTCCAGCTGTCTTGGCTCGCCCACCTCGTCAGGTCTTCAAAAAAAAGAGAAAGGAGAGTACTGAAAAAAAAAGTAAATATATCTTGTAGCCTAAGTGTGTTAATACTGATTGTTCTGGTTGTTCAGTAACTTTCGTTCTCAGTATGTACGTACATTTTATTCAAAGCCTCCTGGCTTTGTTACAGATGAGAGCACAATTCCTGATGGTGTTATAATAATAATAATAATAATAATAATAATAATAATAATAATAATAATATCTTTATTTTTATATAGCACCTTTCATAGTGGACCACCATCACAAAGTGCTTTACAGAGGTAGGCTGTGAACTGTGCAACGGGGTCTCTCACAGTCCTTCTTAGTTTTTTTACACAAACCAATGTGAAGGTTGTGGAGCAATTCTGCCATTCTGGTCGGTGCCGATACCTAAGCCTGGATATGGCTCCACAACCTTGACACCCTGGAGGACGCTGCGAAACTGGCAGAGGATTATGAGGACTCCTTAGTCTCCGCCCGGACAAGGATACTGTCAGTTCCCGCCCTTCGGAGCAGCCGAGCCCCTCCTCTCCTCCGCCACCATCAGCCCCGGGACCCAGACCTTCGAGAACGCCGACCCCAATGGGCCCCCTTGCCTCCCTTTCATGGAGACCAAGGTTGGCCCCCAGTTGGGGTTGAGGTGCTGCCCCTGCCCCATTGCCATACCAGTAACGGGACAGATATCTAACCACTGCCCCCTCTGTTTTCCCAAACTGTTTTAGGTGCAACCAACTGGGACATATGGCCAGGTCATGCCCCGCTGCCATGGAGTGTGACGTGGCTGCGTGTATTTGGACACCTGAGATAGGTAAGCACGGGGAAAATGGTCAGGAGGGGGTATGATGGATGTGGTTTTAGGAAATGTGAAAGCCCACATTTTCCACATTAGTGGACACAGGATGTGAGAAAATCTTTAATTAGAACAGTTCTTTTGGGCTCTTGTATCCATGGAGACACAGTGGCATACCCCACACTAAAAGTATACTTATCGGTAGGACGTCACCTGCTAGTAGGGGTGGCGGAAAGGTTGCCACACCCAGTTATTCTGGGCTGAGACTGCCCAAAATTTAAACAATTAATGCAAATAATGACATCTCAGCCGCACATGTAAAAGGTGGCAGATAAAAATCAAAGTGAACGAATTGGTGATGTGTTTCCTTTTCAAGCTGAAATGTTTTCTCCTATTTTCCATCCTAGAAAAATGAATAAAGAGATAAGGACAGCAAAATGGGAGGGAGCATCACTGAGACAAGCCTGGGGTCTGGTGGGTAACAAACGCCAGTCAAAGGGAGTTGGAGCGCAGTGTGATCGAGATGGTGAGGTTACTGGGCCATCTAGGGGCAGATTCTACTCCCACCCCTCTCAATATACTGGACATGTGGTACTCAAGCGTGGACATAGTGTGGGGCCAAAATAATGACCCGTCACTAGTGCACACTTGGGGGCAGGTCCGATCTAATGAAGGTAAGAATGTTGATGGCACTAGTATTTCCACACTTCAGTATCAAGGAGCAATTACTGTATAGGGTAAATCTAGCTGCAGGCACAGGACAGCCTGTAACACAATTATTGGTTCCCCCATCTTGTCGGACCTAGGTCATGAGGATGGCGTATGATATATGGCCACATGTCTAGACTGCCAGAGAGTAGCGCCGGGTCGAGTGTGCCACACCCCTTTGGTTCCACTGCTGATTATTTCCACTCCTTTTGAACACATTGTAATGGACTTAGTAGGCCCTTTGCTACCTTCTGACTCCAGGTATACACATATATTAGTAATGGTAGATTATGCAACGTGATACTCGGAGGCAGTTCCATTGAGGTCCACTAGTGCCACTGCAATAGCCACTGAGTTAGTACAGATTATGGCTGGAGTAAGGATCCCCAAGGAGATTTTGACTGATCATGGAACCAACTTTTTAACATTGTACAGCAGGTATATAAAATAGAAATGTAACACTCGTCTCACTTACCCCTACACAAATAGGCCTTGCACCTAACAGTAAGGGCCCTGGATTCTTATCTATTATCCCAGAACCAATGGTCCTTTTGTTTTTGCACACTGTTACCAGAAAAACTATCACACTTACTTTTCTTCTTTAGCGATGCCTCCGCCTGATGGTCACGTAGTTCCCCTATTCTTGGCACACGTCCCCAGGAATTTATATTCAACCCATATAACAAATGCAAATTAAACAAGAGCAATATACAACTAATAAAATCACACTCACACACAGTACTGAATTTTATATAAAACTAATGTTTATAAAGGGGATTCAAGTTAAACTAATACAATGAACTGCAGGTAAGTAAATTGTACATACAATATAAAGAATGCCAACAACAAAATATTTTCCCCAAAATGTAACTTATTTTAAGTCACTAAACAGTAGCTCTATGCTTCAGTTGTATTTAACTCAAAGGTACTCTTCTGATATATTCAATTCAAAATAAACGCTAGTGGAGTGCACTCCAGCCACACGTGTAACACACATGTAGACAGACGAACAAACAAATACTGTTGCAGGCCTGAATCATGGCTCAGGTACGTTGTGGCCTAAAAATAAAACAAAATGGCCCCTTCACAAGCTTTATTGAGAACACACAGTTACGCTTGCTATTTTAAAAGAAACACTTGGTGGAAAAACTTACAATTCCTAAAGGCTTCTCCCAGTTGCAGCTGTCGATTGTTTGCGGTCTCTGGATCATGGCAAACCTCAGTCGCTGAAGTCTACCTCGCTCTCTCTCTCTCTATCTGGAAACGTGGTCCTTCCCAAACACTGTCCAGCCGCTTGTCAATTGCTTCGTTTATTTTACGATCTAGTCACTGTCTCTTTATCTTCATTTCATGCACGTATTAACGGTGCTTGAACTTAAATTTTGCAATACAATATGTTGTTTTAACAATACTGTATATACCAATGCCTAAAGATAGTAACTCGTAATGACAAACCTACGCTGCTTAAAATAAAAGACGAGCTTGGTACGTGAACTCAAAAGAAATAAAAGCAGAAGTAACAGAATACTCTTCTGAAACTGGTTTAAACTAAAGTACTGTCTACTAAAGTTTATACGAATTTCCTGACTTAAGAAATCCTCACTTTTACTCTGCTGAATCACTTACTCTATGCTGCTCTATTCTAGCTCCCGTTTTAATTTTTTCAGACTCATTTCTATTCTTTTATTTATTTTTTTAACTTTCCCTGAGACTCCCTCCCACTCTTGCAGGGACGATTTCTATTGGATCTCGGGAAATCAGTTTAACACACGACGCCTCATTGGCCATGAGAACACCTCTTCTCCCTCTGAGTCTACTCTGCTGCAAAACAGGTCCTAGAGTCATCCACATATAGTCTATATGGAATTTCTGTATATACGTTAGTAGCATTTTACCACTGGGCTACAGAAAAAATACGTCCCATCAGGACATCTATTTATCATCCACAGATGGACGGTTTGTTGGAACGATTTAATCAGACAAAGCAAATGCTGAGATGTTTTGTAACACAAGAGCAAAAACACTGGGCAACGCTTCTTCCCTACCTCCTTTTCGCAGTGAGAGAGGTGCCGCAGAGTTCGACAGGGTTCTCGCCCTTTGAGCTCTTGTACGGTCAACAGCCTCGCTGCATCCTCAATCTGTTGAGAGAAGAGTGGGAGGAGCACAAAGTCTCGCCCAAAAACGTAGTGAAGCATGTGCTTCTACTTAGAGGTCACCTGGATTTGGTTGGTCGTTTGGCCCAGGACAACTTCAAATCGGCTCAGCACCGGCAACATCAGCATTACAATAAAAATGCAAGAATTCTAACCTTTCGACCTGGAGACAAGATAATGTTGCTGCTTCCCTCCTCAGAATTAAAAATGATGTGCTAAATGGTAGGGGCCATATAAAGTAATTTGGACTATAGGAAAGGTGAATTGTGAAATTAGACAGCCTGATCACCGAAATGAATGGGAAATTTTTATTAAATCCCTGGCAAGCAAGGGAGGTCTTGTTTATGGCCCCAGGCAATGTAGATGATGATTTATGCCCCTGTCCAGTGACTCCTAGCACCAAAATCATTTAGATGGGGGAACAATTGCTTCCAGATCAGCAACAGGAACTGCATAACTTGGTTAAATATGACATTGTCTCTCCCTCAAGTGTCACGAGAGAGACTTTACCGGATCCTGGAAAATCGACGAAGTGGCGTCTGCAAAGAGGTATGGGACATGCTCGAACTTGGGGTGATTGAGCCATCCAGGAGCAAGTGGTGCAGTCCAATTGTCATAGTGGCCATGAAAGATGGCACCAACTGCTTCTGTGTGGACTTCCAGAAGGTAAAGGCTATTGCCAAGTTCGATGCATACCCTATGCCTCGGGTCAATGAACTTCTAGATAGACTGGGAAAGGTGAAGTTTATCTCTACTGTGGATCTCACAAAGGGATACTGGCAGATCCCCTTAACCTGCAGCTCTAGAGAGAAAAAATGCATTTTCAATACCAGAATGGCTGTTTCACTTTAAAACCATGCCGTTTGGGCTACATGGTGCGCCCGCTGCCTTTCAGAGACTGATGGACCAGGTTTATGCCCACATAATAAATATGCAGCAGCGTATATTGATGATGTGATGATTTACAGCTGCACCTGGCAAGAACATTTGGCTAGGGTTACAGCCGTCCCTTGGTCTCTAAGGGTAGCCCGGCTGACAGCTAACTTGAGAAAATGTGCATTTGCCAAGACAGAAATTCAATCTTTGGGATTTTTAATGGGAAATGGAAGGGTGCGACCCGTTGTCACCAAAATCCAGGCTTTGGTCGATACAGCGATCCCCAAAACTAAGACTCAGGTGAGATCACTACAGGTGTTAGCTGGTTATTACCGCCACTTGATCCTTGTGTATGCCACAGTGGTTAACCCTTTAGTAGACCTCACCAAAAAGAGTGCCCCAAATTTAATTAAGTGGTCAGTTGAGTATCAGGGGGCGTTTGACACTATTAAGTGTAAACTGTGCCAGGCTCCCACCCTTATCACAACTGATTTCACCAAGAGATTCATCCTCCACACCGATGCATTCAATGTGAGTTTGGGTGCTGTCTTGTCCCAAAAGATAGACAGAGTAGAACACCCAATACTGTATCTCAGTAAAAAGATGCTACCTCAGTACAACTACTCTGTAGTCAAAAAGAAGTGTTTGGCCATTAAATGGGCTACTCACTCTTTACAATATTACCTGCTGGGACATTGTCACAAAGACGGCTGTAGTAGGTGATGTCAGACCAGAAACCAGGAACCAGGAAACAAACAACCAAGAGGTGGAGTTTGGTGAAGCTGAGCGATTGGTTTCGCTCAACGTTTAATAATGAAACAGAAAATAAAAGGTTGTAAAGACAAAACACACAGGACACGGCCCCTTCGCTGAAATCAAGGAACAAAACAAAATGGACTACACAGACAAAACACAGTGAGCTTGTATTTCAACTATTCTTACCTCCATCTCCAATCCCGTTCTCCACTCACCGAACACACAACCCAGAGTGAGTGAAAACATGCTGCTTTTATGCAGCTATACCAAGAATTGATTGCTAATCAATCATTCAATTGGAATTGCGGTACAACTGCACGTGAATTAATAACTGCAATTCCCCGGTCACTTTGACACACAGCCCCACAAATTTCCAAGGGTCTATTTCATGTAAAACCTCATTCAGTACAAAAACATCATGAGAACTAACATAAAAATACAATTTCACAATCAAGTCACAAAATAGACTTATCTGAGGCTGTTTCTTTCACTGTGGGACTTACGCTGCTACACAAAACCAATTAGGATTCATAGGAGTGCAGTACTGGTCTGTATCTAACAGCCTGGGTAGTGTGGATTTTATCACCCTTGCCTTTATTTTTTACCATGGGCCATTCTTTCTTCACAACTAAGATCAAGTGTTAATTTTGCGGTTTTCAACAGATATTTTTGTGTTGTGGTAACTGTTATTTTCACTAAAGTGTTCTACAAGACTGGAAGTTTGGCCTCTGAATTGTGTCAGAATGATTTATAGTACAGAGCTAAACAATTGTATCTGATCTTTATTTTTCTGTTTGTACATACTCATACTGTATGTTTCCTTCAGATTTTGTCATTTTTTTGTGTGATTGTCTTTAACTTTACTATATAACACTACAAAATCTAATTATGATCCATGAATTTTCAGCCCCACTAACCCAAATAAATGTTGGTGATTTCTATATTGTACTATGTGGTCTAAATAAATGTAAATGAACTATGCATTTTCTATATAGATATTATATATTCGTGTCACAAAGACGGTTGCAGTGGGTGACGTCAGACCAGAAACAGGAACCAACACAAGTTTTGGGGAAGCTGAGCACTTCCTTGTGCTCAGCATTTAATAAATGAACAGACAGTAAATAAAAAGTTTGTAACAAAAACAGCACGTGAGGCCAAAATAAACAGACAAACAAAATGGACTAACACTTAAACAAACAGTGGACTAACAGACAAACAAGGTGAGTCAAAACAAAGGTTATATATTTTACTTTGTTTAGTTTTCTCATTTTTAATTCTGTCTTCTCCACACCCGTTCTCAACTCACCGAACACACAACCCCGAGTGAGTGAAAACATGCTGCTTTTATGTAGCTGTACCGAGACTCGATTGCTAATCAATCATTCAATTGGTACAACTACATGTGAATTAATAACTGCACTTCCCCGTGCTCACATATTACTACATTTTACCTGCACGTGAAGTGCTGTGCAATCCTCGTGCCTAAATACAAATATACATTTTAAACAAACTTGTGTTCCACTGACCCATTTATATCCTGTGTACTAATGACTATACACCAACATTAACACACTACATGTAACATACAACACAAATAAATAGCCCAGGGGCAGGGCACTTTGCCACTTATACCCCCACTTTGTGCAAAGCACACCTGGCCTCAACGGCCGCCACCCCCCCCCCCCCCCCCCCCCTTAAAAACCCAGCAGTCAAGATCAAAGTCTTGGGATGGGAAGGGGGGCTTCACTGGGCCAATGGCTGAAAATGCTGTCAGCTCCCCACCAATAGTGACATGGCTGACAGCATGGTGGTCCACTCCCACAGCTGAAAAGCTGCTCTGTCCCATTGCACCCTTGGCAGCGGAAAAACTGCCAGGGGCAATGCTGTCAGCAAACCTGCTGACAGCTTCCCGGCTGACTCATTCATCCGGGGCAGTCCTGGCAGCGGAAAGGCTGCTGAGGAAGGTGGTCTCCTTACCACTCCCCCCTTCTTTATAGCCGGCAGCTCCCTTTGGTGGGGCTCTGGCCACACTGACCCCTGCGGCCATGCAGAACTGATGGCGACCCCTGGCGAAGCTGTTCCGGTAACCCCAGGCAAAACAGAGTCGGGTGTGGGTTTTGACCCTCTTCTCAGCCACTGCGGCTGGGCGGTTCTTCCCCTTGCTTCCCTCAGCAGCCATGCAAGGGCTGCTTAGGGCCGCCAGCCTCTAGTCCTGGTCCTTCTGGTGAAGGGAGAGGCAGCTCATGCTCCTCTCCTCCTGATGGTGATGGAGGCAGAGGCAGCTCCAGCTCCTCTCCTCGTGATGGTTAGAAGTGATACCAGCAGGCATTCATCCTCCGCTGGTGGAAAGGGACCCAGCAGGCATTCACCCTCTGCTGGTGGAAGGGGACCCAGTAGGCATTCACCCTCTGCTGGTGGATGGGGACCCAGCAGGCATTCTCCCTCTGCTGGTGGAGGTGGCAGAGGCAGAGACAGCTCCTGCTGCTCTGCTCCTTCCGGTGGAGATGGCGGAGGCAGAGGCAGCTCCTCCTGCTCTGCTCCTGGCGGTAAAAGTGGCAGCAGGAGCTACTGCTACTCTGCTCCTGGTGGTGGAGGTGGCGGAGGTAGAGGCAGCAGTGGTGGAATCGGCATGTAGTCTCCTGCGATGGAGGTGGGAGTGGCGTTTAGTCTACCCTTGTTTCAGGGGACTGGTGCGGCTCTCCCTCTCTTGCAGTGGACTGGTGCGGCTCTCCCTCACTTGCAGGGGACTGGTGTGGCTCTCCCTCACTTGCAGGGGACTGGTGCAGCTCTCCCTCTCGTGGTGAAACCAGCAGGCATTCTTCCTCTGCTGGTGGAGATGGGGACAGCAAGTAGTCTCCCTTTAGCCCAATGAGGATGCAGGTAGGCGTGGCTCCTACCACTTGGAATGCAACCTGCTGGGGCAGTCCCATATTTGCAGCCAAGTAGTTGATCACCATGGCTACCGGGTTCACAACGGGCACTGATTAGTAAGGTTGTTCCCAGCGTTCCCAACGTTCACCATCTCTGGTCCACAGCAGGTCAACAACCAGTGGGAGGTCCTCCCCGCTCCACTCCGGGTCCGACACCCAGTCCAGCATCTCCTCAGAGGATGGGAAAGGCTCTCTCTCCTCCCTCCTGGGCTCTAGTTCCTCCTCTTCATAACTGCGGAAGGGACAGCTTGAAAAGCGATGCCCCTGTTCGCAGAGGGGGCACACCGGTGACGGCTGGTTTTATCGCCCTGGGTTCCTAGCCTTCAGGCAGAACTCCTCTGTGTCCTCCTCCTCCTCCTGCAGTCGTTGCTGCCGCTTTCATCTCCTGATTCTTTGCCTTATTTCTTTACTATTATTATTTATTTATTTTTTTGTAATCCAAAAACACTTTTTTTTTTTCCCCACACACACAAAAAAAAAAAAAAACTGTCCCTTTATTTCCCAAAAAAACTGCGGTCCTTGATCTGGTCTGCGTCTAGGAAGGGCTGGTCATCCCATGATGACACCACATGTCACAAAGATGGCTGCAATGAGTGACGTCAGACCAGAACAGGAACCAACACAAAATAAACAGAGAGGTAGAGTTTTGGGGAAGCTCACTCTTCCTTGCGCTCAGCATTTAATAAATAAATAAACGGTAAATAAAAAGGTTGTAACAAAAACAGCACACAGCACGTGAGGCCAAAATAAACAGACAAACAAAACGGACTAACACTTAAACAGTGGACTAACAGGCAAACATGGTGAGTCAAAACAACGGTTATATATTTTACTTTGTTTAGTTTTCTCATTTTTAATCCTCTCCTCTCCACACCCGTTCTCCACTCACCGAACACAGAAACCCAGAGTGAGTGAAAACATGCGGCTTTTATGCAGCTGTACTGAGACTCGATTGCTAATCAATAATTCAATTGGAGTCTCGGTACAACTGCACGTGAATTAATAACTGCAATTCCCTGTGCTCACATATTACTACATTTTACCTGCACGTGAAGTGCTGTGCAATCCTCGTGCCTAAATACAAATATACATTTTAAACAACTCGTGTTCCACTGACCCATTTATATCCTGTGTACCAATGACTATGCCAGCATTAACACACTACACGTAACATACAATACAAATAAATAGCCCAGGGGAGGGGCACTTTACCACAATTGGTTACAGTGGAGTAACCATAGAATTAAAGCAATTTGAAGACTCTGAAACTGCTAGCCCATCTAGAAGGGTATGGATCTATCCATCATGAATTTTGTGGGAATGGCAGATTTAAGGTGACTTTTAATTGAATAATTTATTACACATACTATTTTCTTTATTTTCATTGGTTCTCATTTCATTTTCAATGATTTGATTGTTAAAGTCAACTTAAAACGTATACTAAATAATGAGTTTTTGACCCAGATGGCTTTCCATACTTTCCCAGTAATGTGCAAATTATTTTAGAAGAAAACAAAGAAATGCCCATCTGAACAGGATACGATGTACTGAGTTTGCCCCGTAAAGTTATTTTTAATATATTTTTTTCACAATTTAGCAAATGACTATAATAGATGAGCAACACGTATAAGATTTTGTCTTGTTCGTATCGATCATTTGTGCAGTCGTCAATCACAGCACTTCAAATCATTGTGTACTTAAATTAGAGCCCAGCTTGTATAGCTGGAGATCTAATTTTAAAAGGTGTTTATATAACTTTAATTATTATCATAAGAGATGCATATTTTAAGTGCAATAGGCTTTAAAGAAGGGCTTCTCAAACCTGGTCCTGGGGACCTGGTGTCTTTTGCTTTTCCTTCCAAATGAGTTCTCAATCATTTAACTAAACCCTTAATCGAACTGATAATGTGCTTAATTAGACCTTTTTAACTGTTGTTTGTCTCTTTATTTTGGTGAAAGTGCCGTGTCCTGTGTTTAGTTTGTCTTACAACCTTTTATTTTCTGTCTGTTCATTTATTAAATGCTGAGCACAAGCAAGCACATAGCTTCAGCAAACTCCACCTCTATGTTGTTTATTTTTGTGTTGATTCCTGTTTCTGGTCTGACGTCACCCACTACAGCCAGTTTTGTGACATGTGGTGTCATCATGGGATTACCAGCGCCTCCTAGACGCAGACCAGAGCAGGAACTGCAGTTTTGGGGGAGAAAAAAAAGGACACCTGGTTTTTTGTGTGTTTTAAAAAATAAATAAATAAATAAAAATGTAAGGCTGGAGAGACGGCTGCACTGAGCTGGAGGAGCTCCTCAGTGGTCTGGGGAACCAAGGCTGGTTGGTTGCCTTGCCTGCTGGATGTACGGGCATGTGGTTGCTGTCTGCCCCTTCCGAGAGGAGGAGGAGGTGGAGGGGTAACCAGCCCAGGAGAGGAAGGCGAGGAGAAGGAGTGGGAGAAGAAAGCTGCAGCAGCAACCGCAGCAACAGCAGGAGGAGGTCAGGGATGACAGTTGGGAGGTTTTTTTAAAGAACCTTGCGGCGGAGTTGTGCCCTGGCTGTGGGGCATATAGGCACACATTGGCCCACTTCCCCACGCAATATGCAGAGGCGGAAGTAATTCCTGAGTGGGATGAGCCCGAGCGTCCACCACCCAGACAGGGGGACCGTGAGCGTCCAGCACCCAAACAGGGGGACCGTGAGCATCCAGAGCCCAGACGGGGGGAATGAGGGAATCCAAACCCGGGGAACTGCTGTTTCCACCTCCACCAGCAGAGGAAGAATTCCTGCAGTTTCCACCTCCACCAGCAGAGGAAGAATGCCTACTGTCCCCATCTCCACCAGCAGAGGAAGAATACCTATTGGTTCCGCTCCTGCAAGTGAGGGAGAGCCTAACCAGTCCCCTGCAAGTGAGGGAGAGCCATACCTGTCCCCTGTAACAAGGGTAGATTACACATTGCTCCCACCTCTGTTGCCAGGAGACTACATGCCGCTCCCACTTCCGTCGCCAGGAGACTACAAGCCTCCGCCACCTCCACCGCCAGGAGCAGAGCAACAGGAGCTGCCTCTGCCTCCGCCACCTCCATCAGGTGGCATGTATAGGATTTTAAACTGATAACCTTGAGTTTAAAGTGTGTTGTGTTATACTGTCACCAGTGCTACACAATTAGTAGAGAAAACAAGCAGTATTTTGAAAGATTAAGTCAGCCAGCTGAAAATTCTCGGGACTTTGTTGTTGTTGTACGTATGAATTAACATATATATATATATATATATATATATTGAGTATATAATATATATAATATTAATTATATATGTAGTTGGATTTTATGTAACCAAACTGTTGTTTTAAAGAAAAATAATTGTTCATTCAGTCTACCATCAATCTCAGTGAGATTACAATTTACAATGTGGACTAGGTACCCATTGGAATGATCAACTTAATTCTATGCTTCGCAAAATTCTGAATTGCACACAAATTCGCTGAGGAACGGCCCTCCAAATCAATTGGGCCTGTTGTACATTAAGTACAAATACTTACGTATTTTTACTTTGCTGCGTTCCAATCTGATATTGCAACGTCATGTTATACAACATTTTATTAAACATACTATAATATTGAGGGATGGTGCTTTATACCAGGAGCCCGGTTCAAATCCTGGCTCAGACACTGACTCACTGTGTGTGTTCCTGATGAGGAAGTCTCTTAACCTCCTTGTGCTGCGTCCTTTGGATGAGATGTAAAACCCAGGTCCTATTGTAGGTGACTCTGCAGTAGCAGTTGTTGATGCATCATTCACCCACCCTAATCTCTATTAGTCGCTTTGGATAAAAGCGCCTGGAAAATTATTCATTATTACTCTATTGAAACAAAACAAAGCTCCTAAAGTTTTTTTCAATTATATATTCTTCTTCTTCTTCTTCTTCTTCTTTTGCTTAGCAGATGCCCTTATCCATCATTTTTGATGAGGTGTCTATGATTTCCAATGTACCTTGTTATACATGCATCTTCACCTACGTGAAGTTTTCCATGCTGCCAACAAAGACAATGGTTGGTTTGGAAAAATCCACATCTTTTGGGGGATTTACTGCAGCTTCCACCTATGCATAACAAATCACCTTTTGTGCCATGTATTGAAGAGGAATTGCACAAATTGGCTGGCTCTATGGCATCTGTGGACCTATGGAAATTGTTCACGTATGATTAACTCACAATTAATGTGCCAGAAGCAGGACCGGGTTTAGGCTAATCTGCTTAACCATGCCAGACTTGGAGCCACCAACAAAACTGATCATGATTTGTTGAGCAAATGACAAGGGAGGTGATATTTACAGCTGCAAAGAAAAAATTGTCCAACACATGAAACATTTAGATGACAAAGATACAAGTTCAACCTGTCTACAGTAGACACCTGTAACCAGATACAGAAAGCTATGCTTGATATTATGCCATGGGAGGACATTCATCTTGTGGCAATGGATATTGTAGACTGTCTTCCTTCCTTCCAGGAAAATGTGCTGAAAAAATTGAAAGCTTTTAAAGCTGATTGCAAACTAGCATATGAGTGAAAATAGGCTGTAGGCTGATGCTTTGGAAAAATATCCACATTGCCACTGGTCTCATCAATGGTGCAAAAGGCAAACTTCAAACTGTTTCCTATTATCTAGAAAACTTTGATGGTGGCAGATGTGACCACTGCCAAAAATCTACACTACTTAAACGCAAAGTCCTTCAGTCAACAAGAAGAAAGCTTGCAGTTCAGCTTATGCTTTGGCAAACCGAACCAAAAGGAAATTTACAAAGCAACAAGATGTGAAGTTCACTGGTGTGCACAAGAGTACAATTAATGTGGACAACTGCAATTACAAATTATTTTCCATTATTATACACAAAGGAGGAGATGTCGCGTCTGGACACTATGTGTGTGTCCTCTCAGTTCCTGGCACTACAAGGTGGGTGAATGCAAATGACACACTTTTTGAAGTCAAACCATGGCCAAGAAATGGAAAAGACATGTACATGGCCTTTTATGAACAGATTGGACTACATTGGACATTGAACAAATAACAAAATTAGGGGGCAAAAAACAGAATAATTTCTACAATTAATATGTCCATGTAATTCACTTAATCATTCATGTGCATATGTAAGTTTTGTAACCAAGTACAAATTAGTAGAATGTTGAAACATTTTGGAAATGTACACAAGCCAAGTTTCAAGAAACCACTGGGACAACCTTGCCCAGCACAAAGCAAATAGGCACAACTGTATAACTGATGGGGTCGAGGTTGCCCCAATTGTTTCTACTAACTTGGCTTGTGTTTTTGATATCTCTACTTTAAATGGCTGGGCATTTTTTCACACTTCCAATGTGTTTTTGTTTTAGATTATGTATTCTATTCATCTGTTTAAATGAGGGAACACAATCACCTGTAAAAATTTGAAATGAGTGTAGATTCCACAAGCTTAAATCTGCATATTGTTTTAAGGCAACGTAACACAGCAATAACAATCCATGATGTGGTACGGAACAGAAAAGCCAGGCACAGTGTATATCATTTTCTGACCTTACACGGGCCACGTTTTGGTACGCGTACCACATTCTGACAATGTACCACTTTCTGGCCCTACACCGGAAAGTGTAACACTGATATCCAGGTGAATTGTGGATGATGTGTACAGTACAGTAAATTCATGTGAGGGAAAAAAAGGAATGCTTCAGGTATTAATCTTAAAAAAAAAAAAAAAAACTCAATTGGAAGCCAAGAAGTTTGAAATGGTAACATATTTGAATACAAATACATATAGGCCAGATATCTCAATGTGCTTTATTTATTAATTTCAGTTTTTGTTTTGTTTTGTTTCTTAATTTAAATTCTTTGTTTTTATGTTTAAAGGCGTCAGTTCAGTTTATGCTTTAAGCAAAGAACTTCCCCAAGGATGACAAACTGTGTAACACACCTGCATTCTTATGATTTTTTTTGTTTTTGTTTTAACAAGGCATCTCTTCTCAGTATGCAGAAAGTGTGCTAAGCCATCTGCTTCATTAGCCTCTACATGCAGGTGTGCAAACCATGGACTCTGATAAGTGCAACAATATGATTGTGAAAGTATGCTTCTGTTTCTTAATCCCCTGTCCACAGACAAACACACACACATATCCCAGGAGATTAAAATAAGGTTCCTGTCCCCAGGGATCAGAGATGGTGTGCAACACACCATGAAGTTATAACGCAGTCCACCTGCATTATTGGTGGCTGATGAATAGAGCAGACAGCATATGAACAAAAACAGGGAGCAAGTCCAAGTAAGCCAAACATGGATCTTTTTAAATGCTTCTTTTGAAGAAAGGTTTAATATATGTGATGTGCTTTCCAAAACTTTGAATACGTCTCAGCCAAACTAATTCTACTTTAACTCACTCTAGCTAACATCCAATGCAGGTTTTTTTTTTTTTTTAATTAAAAGACAAGAAGAGAGAAGTTAAAACTCAAACATGTCTAATCTGTTTGCCAGGAGGAAAAATAGGATTTTCAATGGTAATGCAGTGGCACTATAATGGCCATTATGGTATATAATAAAAATACAGTGCGTAAAGGCATGGTGTATCTTCGGTTTAAGATTTAAGGTATCAGTTTTTATAATAGCCACTATTTAGATTATTAAAATATTATTAAATACAGATTATTCTGTATTTATTGTGTCATATTATCTTAAGAACCTTTTCTACAATTTTGAACATAGCAATAATGCAATCCAAAAATGTGTCGTCACACTTAATTGTCCATTTTTCTCAACCTTTTGATGACGTACAAATTCAAATTTGTCAGCTGTTATGCTACCAAATGGAGATCTACTACAGCCGATTGTAGATTAGGATTTTTGATTGAAGTTATGGGTCGACATGCATTAGATGAAAATGAGGACAACGCACCATGTAGTAATTCACTGGCATGCAGGTGGCAAACGAGGATGTGAAAACAGGCATCTTTTAAATATAGACTGCGAGGCCTACCTTCTTCTTGTTGAAGGAAGCGATTGTCCCCAGGAGACCAACTTGGACCTTCACTTTTTCACATTTGCCAAGTTTCGTGTCAAATCATATGTGTGTGTGTGTGTGTATATATATATATACACACACACACACACACACATAGATATACATTTATAAATAACATACACTCAATCTTATAATACAAATATATTTTCAAATAAATAACCTTAACATTCATACATGTATAAAACGAAACCCACAACCCATACTCATTCCTTCAGTATATTGTTGGCCAGTAAAGATAAATCAATTGCTTTACAGTCAGAGACCTCAATAATGTCTTTACATTTGGTACATAGCTGCTTTTCTCTTGATTACACTTTGTAATATACTTTTTTCAATAAAAGAATAACAATTTTGATGTACACTCTAGTGAGATTCAGACTTAAAATGTGCTACATTTAACAAACATATCAGACAAAAGCCCATATTCATAAAAGACGGGGGTAATTACCGGTAAAAAACAAAATAAAAAAATCAACGGGCAGTATTTAAAATGTGATTTGTAAAACTACGGGCTGCTTATTTTACTGACCGGTAATGGTTTTAGATGTAATTTTCCATCATGGATATTTACAGAGATGTTTTATGTAACCAATTGTCAGAGGTATACAAATGAGATGTGTTCCCTACTTAAGACGTCATCAATGGCATACACCGTATGTTTACACCATCACGTTATGGCTACGGAACATGTATTGAGACAGGAAGGTTGTCCAAATATGGAGACGTTGTAAAAGTAATAATGCAGTAATTGCACGCCCAGGTGCTGGACGCGAGTGTGAAGTTAGGGTAGGTGCAGTATCTCTGCCATATTTGTTGTAATGTGAAGTCTTAAGTAAGTAATCATTAAGTAAAAATAACAATTTTGCAGGAACATAATTAACCCTATATATCCCTGTTAGTCACCACTGACTTTGACATACTGACTCCAGCATTCTATGTACAAAGCTTTATTTAACTTGTGACTTTGTAAAATTGTTTAATAAAACAAAAAATGTTCTAGAATGTTGTTGGCTTCTTTAACATCATTCCGCAACAGTTTAAAAACCGATCAGGCAGATTTACAAAGCATTTACTTTTGAGCTTTAGATGTGAAAGGGAACTGCAATGGTTCATAAGAGGATGAAATTTAAGCTACAAAAAACGTGGATGACAGTAAGTATATCCCTTATAAATGTGACAAAAAAATAGAAATCATGTATATTCCATTATAATTTGTTGTAGACTTTTTTTTTTTTTTAAATTGGGTTATGACAATGTTGTCTTTGATGATATATTTTCAGAAGCTCTCTAATTTTCAAATTTTCTCTCCCAAATTTGAATTATTGCAGTATTCAGACAGAACACGCATATATGGTCATGTGTCAGGGGGTACCACCTATTATGTTTACAGTTGTACATATGGCATCCTGACTGTAATAACGTTTTTAAGTGCAGGACTAGGTTGCCAGACTTGACCTGTGTAGAAATACACCAACCCTAGCGTGGAAGTGCACTGTAACATTATTAGATTATGAGATATTTGGAGGGTCAGAGCAATGACTCCAAGCACAGTATGAGGACAAGCTGTTTGGGTGCACCAGGACAGAAAGCAGTGGTGACAGTTTGTACACTCACTCCTACAAACACAACTACACTTGAACAGCAAGGCAGATTATGATATGAATGATTTGTTCAATAGTGCGTGTGTGTGTGTGTGTGTGTGTGTGTGTGTGTGTGTGTGTGTGTGTGTGTGTGTGTGTGTGTGTGTGTGTCTGAGCGTTGTGCTAGCATGGGTTAAGCCAGTACATCATCTGCTGATAGCTGGCGGTCCTCAGATTCTCAGGTATCGGACCAGTCCAGGCGGAGACTACCTAGGCTGGGATGTGCTTCCAGAGTTCATTAGCTTGGTAACATCTGCTTCTGGGTGATAAGGGACTGGTAATTTGATTGCAGCACTGAGGTGAGACATTTTAATTTGGCATTTCAAAAATCTAGGCTATGGTATTGATTGGATAGATACAGAGTACAGATCGTGGGTGCACAACTGTGGTGCTGGAGATTCAAAGTCCTGTAGGGTTGACCGGCATCTTTAAATAACTAACCAATTAAGACTCTGTTCAATTAAATAATTTAGGGTACAGGTGGAACAAAGTTCTCGAGGGCTTTGCACCCCACAAAGAAATCTGAAAAACATCAGTTATACATTTAATAGGGGTGTGTGATAAAGCGGTCAGTAGTGTGCAGGTGTAGAGGTGATGCAGTGCTCAAACAAGGACAATAACAGTGTTCACGGTCCAAACAGTTCTTTTAATTGTGGTCAGGGTTCGGCACCGTCAAATAATAATGCTGTCAACTACACAGCAATGTGTAGTTACACAGCTAACCAAAACAGGGTTTCAGTCCCAAAATAATAATACAAGAACAGAAGCACGGTTCTCATCCTTTCTCGCGGTGCTCCAGTGCTGGTGGTGAATAGTTATTTTGTGACTAGTGCAGTATTTGGAATCCAGGTTTTAGCTGTCTACTAAATACAAACAAACAGTGGTTAACTAAACAAATACAAACACTCACGTTCTCTCTAAAACTCTGTCAGCGCTCCATTTGCAACCATGACAAAGGAACCAATTGCATTGTCACATCCCCTGAAATACCATTAGTCACGCCCCATCCAATAACTAGTTCAATCTTGTCTCCTCCAATCCATGACTGACACATCGCTTACCATGCTAGGGCGATGACTTCTGGTATTGCGACCCCGCCCCCTTCCTGGGTGGTTAGCTTCCAGCTGACCCTGGAATGAACTACGGAACCATCCAGTATGAGGCACAATGTTCCTGTTATACTGCGCCCTCACAGCTCGGGATTAAAACTGGGAATATGTGGATCATCTCCTGTGCAATAGCATTGACTAGAATATGTATTGTTCACTTGGTAGAAACTGGAATATATAATGTCTGGCATTACATCTCATTGACCTATGATTGAACTACCGATAGGAGACATAGTATAAAGCTCATTGGCACCCTTTCTAAGGGGAAAATCCTCCAACATCACTCTGAAAACAGTTATTTATTTTCGTGTAACCACAAAACACCATCTTAAAATCCTACAACTTTCAACATTAGCCAGCCCTTACACCAAAGGTAATTGGTTCTTGAACCTTAAGAATAACTTCTATAAATAAAACATGTTCATACAATAAGTAATACATTGCTTGAAAACCAACAATGCACCTCTGACTGCTTAAAGATATGAAAACTTCCATCACTATGAAGAAACATAAAATTTTGAAGTTCTGCATAACTCTTCAATAAGAAATTAACCGTTCTGCACCGTCTCTGTACTTTAAAATCAATATTCCTCGGTGTTTGAACCAGAAAGTCAGTTTGTATTATCCCCTTTGAAGGGGATATAGTGGGTGGCTGTACGTACATACATCCATCTGTCCATATATATGTCACACTTCAGATTTCTCTATATATCTGGAAGTTATCCCATTGTTACGAAATGTGATATTTACATGCTTTAGCTTACTGGAGATGGGTGGTGTCTGTGTGTTAGTCCATCTGTATGTCACACGTACATTTGTGCATACAACTGGAGAACTACTTGTGATTAAACATGTAATTGCTATATTCTGTATTATTCTATACATACAGCACTGTTGTTCTATTGATGCTTGAACTGTAAAATTGTATTTTCCCACATGAATGTTCTCCATCAGGCATCACAGTTTTGCACCACCTCTTCAAATGTATTATTATCGATGGATAATAGCTAATAGATAATTGTTATTACTGTAATCTAACTTGTAATAGTTTTACCAGCTATTAAATCACATCAACCCTGCCTCGATTTATTTGTCCATATGTAAATAAAACACAGGAAAAATCTAATAAAAAACACACACTTTATTTACAAGGCAGTTCATATACAAATTTATATCAAAAAGCAAGTGCAGATGATTTGCATCAAAAGCTATAAAAAGGCAGCAAAGTTTATTAAGTTGTTTCAAAGTGTTTGTTTGAAGTTTGCTACGGCAGTCGAATGAAGGCAAGACATACAAAAACACAACATAAAAGAGTAACGGAGAACATTTCAAAGCCTGCATGTACAACTCAAATGTTTTATTTATTTATTTATTTTTTAAATACAGTGTTTCCCCAAAAGTAAAGGTGCAAGACCATTTTGTTATCTCCCAAGAAGTGTTTCCAAATAACAAAACAATTAAATTCACCCTCAATGGTAGTGCAGTAGGTCATCCAATTTAGTAAAGCTCTACTGCCCATTTGACGCTAGCAGTCTACATGCTAAACTTTATAGCAGCAAAAAGATCCTCTTCCATTTGGCATTTACAAAAATGTAATTATAAAATAAAAAATATAATACATTTGTTCAAATAAAACAATTTTCCACACACTTATCATCAGACAAGCTAAAAAACAAAACAAAAAAACAAATACACACACAAATAGTGGTTTAAAACCAAACAAGTACTTAAACAGAATATTTTTGAATATTCACAATCTTGATTATCTTAATTTGGTCTGTAATAATGCTTTAACACAATACTTCCCATCAGTGCATTTAGTTAACCATGTGTGACTGTTTATATTGTTATTTAGTACATTTGTTCCACGCAACAAGAGGAAAATAAGAATACTGGCATAAAACACTGCTTATTTGCCAATTTCTGGACAACAACATCCAAACAAAAAATAAATTATGCAGGTTGTTCTTTATATTATTATGCATAAATTATACATTTAAGTGATACAAAAAATAGTATTACCTACCTAGTAACTTAGGTAAGCTTGTCGTTTTAAGTTTTCTTTGGTTGGTTGAAATCCAACAAGTGAATGCACAATGTCAAACTGCATTGTGCTGCTCCCAACTGTTGTACCACAACAAATAGGTTCCCCTCCTAATTTTATCTTCACGAAGAAGGAACGTTGATTCTTAAATCAACCTGAAGTGTTTTAAAATGTTATACATGTTATAATGCTTAGCTTGAACCCTTTACATGACTAGAGTCCTGGTTGAGAATGGGTTAATATATTTGCGGGCCTGCTCTGTTACAAGCATTTGGTCTTCAGTCTTTCCACAAGCAACTGCTTCCCATGTGTTCAACTCCTAAAATAAGAGAAAAAATATAATGAAAATACATTTTATTTGCTTTACATCCATTTTATTTTAACTAAGTTCTTCACCTCTTTTTTGGGGGGGAGGGGGGGTGTCAGAATATATTGAAACTTGAACAGTTGTGGACAAGTACATGAATAATAAAGTAAATTATTTTTTTGTGTTACAGTTTTAATTGGTATGAATACTGGTATCTATGTAGAACATCCACTTGATTACGTATTCTTCCATTTGAAGAACATGATCCACATGTAACAGTATTTACAGCATCAACATTGACAGAACATGCCATATAAATGCGTTAATATGGCAAACAATCGATTTAGCAGACTAGATGCATCCTAAAACATACTCAAAATACCGTGCTACTATCCTAACAATTACATGTAATGGACTTCCAATTGGTTTTCGAGGCACATTAAAAGTTTTAATGAGGTTGTCTTCATTTTTGTCAGATACAGGCATCATTAACACTGAACTTGTAAGAAGATTCTGCAAACAAGCTATATATATATATATATATATATATATATATATATATATATATTATATATATATATATATAGACACACACACACACACACACACACACACACATATATATGTGTGTGTGTGTGTGTGTGTGTGTGTGTTTAATTGTAGCTATATACCACCTGTCTATTACTACATTTTTCTGATGCTTCATCATTTCATTTTTTTATGTTTACATTTATATAAATACATTTTACATTTTTAAAACGATAACTAAATAAAGAAATAAAAATGAAATGTTAAATACCCAAACACACACTACAATGATTTATGACACAGCTTATAAGGAACAAACACTTGTAAAAAAATATCTTATCAATATCTTTAGATTAGTTCAATGTTTATGTTTAAACAAATCTGATAAAGTTGCTATGTGAAACCTGACCCATTAAATGGGAAGGGCTTTGTGCCTGTTCTAGAAAACTGTTACACATTTCAGAAACTTTCAACCTATTTTGAGGGCAACCAAATAAAACTATTTTGGTTATCGGTTATATTTATTAGCAACTTGATCATAAGCAACCATAATAATCAAATAATAAAGTTGTAAACATCTCAACACATTCCTAAACACACAAAATAACTTTCGAATAATGTGTTTACTTTCAACAGGTGTTTATGACACCTTTTGTTTTTTTTTAATCCATTGAAAGCCTGCAAATCTAATATACATACCGGTGCATCTTCGGAAGAATTGCCTTGTGTGAAGAGCTGAGTGTTGAGGTTTTCTCCCTCCCACTGGAGGAAAGTTCTTATTCTCTCACAGGGGCATTCCACCTAAAATAGATTTTGAAATCAACACGGCTGTGCACTTAACGTTTGGTAAATATTTACAGAACGTTTACAAGTTGCTAGAAAATACCTCTTGTTTAATTTTCTTTAAGGGAGGTTGCTCATCTTCATGCAACCCTGCTGCAATTCCAGACTCACCAGCTTCCTGTTTGATGACATCTTCCAAGTCTTGATCGAGATGGGGAGTTTGGGGCTGAAACAGATCAAAAACATTCCACGTTAAATGTAATAAACAGAAAGTTATAATGAGAAGTATTCCACATGCTGATACAGACTTCCCATTTTCAGTATGCATTAAATCAAGTCCAAATATATTTTAATGTACAGTATATATATTCATCTATATGGGCAAATGTTACCGAATGTATCAGTCTTTTTACCAGCATGTTTAAAGGGCCATATTTGATTTCCTGTAGAGCCAGTGCAGTTTTGAAAGGAGTAGCAGTTCTTGGAAATGTCTCCATTACCGATTGATGGATATTTGAAGTTCTGAAACTGATAGGAAAAAAAACAAAAAAATCAGTCAATGAACTTGCAAACCACATGACACATCTTCCTTAGATGACCTTAAAAAGGGTTGATCGCAATGTTGAGTCTGTAAAGAAAATGTAAAAATGCAAAGAATTGTGAAATGTTATTCCTGTTACTGCAACAAAATATTTATCATGTCAATGAATTAAATAAATATATGAAATAATGTACAGCAAGTAATGAGTAACTATGGTATTTGTTTTAATTAATGTTGCATTGAAAGAGTAAGGTAATAAAATGGTTTATGTAAATTGTACTATTATTATAATGTTGACCTGTTTCCCCCTGCTAGTGAAATGAGCATTATATAAATGGCATATTATATCTACGTCATTAGCTATGTAAACACCTCTTTTAACGAATACTGAAAAACTTACACATCATTCTCTTTCTGAGGTTTAGTTACGTGGTCCTGGTGCAGTGGAGTTGTAATCATGGATTTCTGAGTACAAACAGGAGTGGATGTTAATGATGGATTGTCAATCTCTAGATTTACTTGATTTGTTGAGGTGCTGAAAAACTGTAAATAAAGGTGAACAAAGTTATAGATTTAAATAAGGACACTAAAACTCCCAAAATCAAAGAACTGAAGAAGCTCCATTTGATTTCTGCAAATAGCTGATTAAAATGCAGGCATTCATTTAAAGCCACACAAGCTGGGTTTCAGGTGAAATTTAAACTGTAATGATTAGATTTGTTTGCACGTTGTTTAACAAGTGATGTAACTTTTAAAATAAAACAAATTGATGTATGGTAAACAACAAGATGGTTATTGTACCAGTAACAGCAGAATGTGCTGAACCACTGAGAGCTAGCACATTCTCTCTGAAAAACAGCTTGCACTTTGCTTTAGCAAAGGTGTTATAAAGAAAAGAAACATAGATCTAAACTTACTCCAGGAATTAAGACAGAAAAATTGCAGCTTAGGTGCTATGAAGAAGAATACATCACTAGTTAGTTTTCTGCTGATGCAGAGAAAATGGTCAGAAAGTGACAGCAATGAGTAGGTTAAAATACCTAAGGAAATCAACAAGTGCAAAACTGATTAGTCGTTTGTTCCAAATGATTAGTTTCTAAATTGTTAACCCATTTTTGACTGTTGCAAATTAGCAGCTGGACTCTGCAGTTCAACTACCTGCGAGGGTGAGAAGGGCAGGCTTTTGACCGGGGAACGCTTGGGAGTGGAGCAGCTGAAGTCTGCTAGTGTGAAGGTGCTACCCTCACCACTGTCCGAATGGTTGGCAATCTCTTTCCGTTTGTGAAGGCTGACTGCAGGAGAGGTGGCAAACTCTGAGGCAGAAAGTGACCTGAGCAAAGCAGGAGAGCCCTGACACAGCACGCTTTTGTTTAAGCTTGACTTAGTGTGTTCAGTACTTTCGTACACACTGCCCTCTTTTTGCTGAAGCTCTGTGCATTTGTTGCTTGGCATTTTGCAAGCATCTGCACCTTCATGGAGTTCAAAACTGCTGAGATCGGCCCATGTGGAAGGATCCTGAAAAGATTGGGGGAGGCACGAAAGACAGTTTGGTGCCACCATGTTCAGTTAAATTCCTATAATGATCAAAATGTCCTAATTTCTAATACTTTCTAGAAGTAAAGAATAAGTCTTTCTTTTTATTTTGTTTTTGTTTGTTTGTTTACTGTTTGATTTGAGGAGACTACTGTATTTACATTCCCAAAAAAATACATAAGTAAATCTCAAATATGTACCCAAGGCAGGATGAGTTTTAAATATGTACTCCAGGCATTTTGTATATGTTTTAAAGCATTACAAAGTGGTAGGAACAAAGAGCAAGATACATGCACTCATGTTAAAAATGCCTAGCCAGGCTACCAACTATATTACTATACATTTCCATTTATTCAGTGCTTGTCAGGCGCATCAGGTCCAATTTATTTTAAATTTTAAATTTAGAGTAAAACAGGTTTAAAAGGCATTGAAGCCCCACCCCTTGTTCGCTGTGTTTTTCACATACCTCTTTATAGACGTGCATACTGATAAATCCTCTCCTGATCACTCGTTTTATCACCAAACTCCTCAATAATGTGATCCAAGTCATTATTTAATTACTGTAACATCAAAAAGCTCTGCAAATGTGTGTGATATTCTTTGAGTGCTGGATGCAGAAGCAGCTTCCTCCTTTGTTATGTCCGTATTATCTCTGTAGTGGATGGGGATATGAGATACACCCTTTTTTTTTGGTTTCATTCAGCTCCTATCGGTCTCACTCAGCCATTGAAAGGTTTTATCTGCTTTTTCTGGAGAAAAAACGACTAGAGACCTGTGCCTTACGTCTTTTTGATGATGTCGGACAGGGTCTGACATCGGACTGGAAAGAAAATTGTAGTGTCGGACCTGGTCCAACATAGGACCGCAAAGGGTTAAGGATCCTAGAAAAGTTCCCCATCTGATAAACCGTTCTGTGAGTATCGTTGCGCAGTACTGACTTACCGAATCTATTAGCTGGAGTGTATCTGTTAACTCAGGGAGAGGCGACATGCCATTATTTTGGTTGACTGCCATGCTGCGTGCTGGGGAGGCTCTCTCTTCAGGATGACGGCCGTGGTCCAGGGGAGGAGGGGGAGCAGTCCGTTGCTGCTGTTCTCCCAAACAGGAAATGGTAACATTGTCACCACGAGATCCTGAGTTGTCAGCCATCACTGTGGCATTCCATCTTGAGTAGTTTGGCACCTGGCTCTGCACAAGAGTGGCAGAGAAAAGGAACTTAGCAGTGAAGTTGCACAAGGTGTCAAACAGACACTGCTGAAGGCAAGATAAAAGAGATTGCATCACTTGAGCAGTTTGCATGTGAAATAGACACCCAGATGTTTCCTTGTATTAAATACCCAAGCAATATGGGAACTACAGGAGAATTGAGCCATTGATTTAAAATCTTAGGCAGGATGAACCAAACTCTTCCAACCATTGTACAAATGTAGAGTGTTGGGTCGAGCACTATGTTAAATAATTTTTCTAGTAAATTTCCCCATTAACGTATTTTTATTGCATGCTTTCTTAATATAGAATGCGATTTTGTCCTAAAAATTATGCAACAGATTGTTATGTTTGGAACCCAGTGACAAAACAGTATACAGAATATCACACTATTGCCAACACATAGTTTAGCTAAAATCTGAATGACACTAAACGTTAATGCAGCTTTCACATGTTTGGTGGGAGAGCACATTTTTAGGCAACATGTTCCTTATAAACTTTTCAAAAGTTAGAGTTGCTTTCCATGGTTAATCTATTTTTTCCTCTTCTATCTCTAACCTTCCTAACGCTGCAGCTCACACCAACACAGCAAAGTTGTGGGTAAATCATGTTTAAATCAAGAACACAGAAGACCTCATTGATAGGTATAAGTTTTTACAATAGAGAAGAAAAAAAATCTAAATGAAAACCATTAGTACTAAGAACATGCAAATTAAATCAATAACACAAACAAACCACAGATTTGAAAATCCACTATAAATCAATGTGTTAAGGCCATCATTTGCCATCTGAGAGATTGTGTTATTATTGTGTGTTTTTATTTTTTTGTAATCCTGTTGTGGTAATGAGTTGTTTACAGACAAGAAAATGCACAAACCTTTAAGCAAAAAGGTAAAATTAATTAACAAAGCAAAATTAATTGAAAACAAAAGGAGGGAAAGTCTACAAGCATGCAAACCAAAACTGTGGGGAGGCTGAATTTGTTCATTTTCTGACTTAAAATGAGTTTACAGTTTTAAAATGGAATTGACGTAATCATTACCGGTATTTATAATTACTTTGTAGAGGTATGGTTACTAATTACAAATGTTACTTATCTTGTGTGGTTGAGTTTCTTCAATATCATTTTGTGCAATCTGTTAACTTTTAAAGACTTGGCTGAAAGAAATTATCAAGTGAATATCACTGGTGAGCCTCATCATAGTTTTGGAAGATTTAAAGAGGAAAGAAAAGCATTGGGGTGAAGCTGCTATCCCTTCATCCAAGCCACTCAGTAATTCTTACTGGTAATGCTTGCTGCCCTCTCAGTTCATTCTCAGTCGACATAAGTAGCAACTCTAATTCCTTTATTCTTTTCTCTTTCTCAGGATCTTCATCACTATAGTGTCTCTGAAATTAAGAGTTAAGGGAAAAGAACAGATAAAGTGTATGCACAGCAAAGGAGAAATAAATGTTTCTATTCTGCTGTGCACACAACATACAACTCTAGAACTGTGTCTGCAAATCAGATAACCCCAGTTTCACTGCTTACTATTTGAACTGATCTGATCTTTTAGTTCAGAAGTGTCTCGTCTGACCTCCCCCTTAGAAGAAGTGCAAAAAACAGCATTTTACACAATACTTTACAAAGAAATCCCACGCAATTTTTTTTCTATGTACTGAAAAAGCCTATGTTTTAGTAATCCCTATTTGACAGAGTTATTTTAAAAGACTTACCTGAATTGCTACAGCAGCGGGTTGGGGAATGTTGAGTATATTCACATGCAGAGCTACCGGAAAGGGAACTGGACCAGGAATCTAAACAAGAAAAAGGAAAGATGATAGGGTCAGTCAATATAACTTACATATTAAATATTTCATGATTCAAAATAAATAAATAAAAAAATAGGGCAAAAATAGCAAGGCCAGTCTTACGGATGTGTCGTGCATCAAATCGTTTTTATTTTTTAGAAGCCCCAACAAAAGTTAGTATTTAACATATTCAATTTATTTTGTCACAAGATCAAACTGGACAATGGAATTTAAAGTTTACTTTGTTACAAGAGCAAGCAGAAAACACTAGCCCAAAAAATGCTATGACATTTACAAAGGGGATTTAAAACAATGACATGCTCATATAATTAGCAGTCTTTAAAAAAATACACTGTTAACCAGTAGGCTACATCCAATAGATATAATGATAAAAAGTAGGCTATATATATATTATATATATATATATAATATATATATATATATATATATATATATATATATATATAATATATATTTATAATAATAAATTTTTATTTTTTTCCTTGTACCTGAAACCATTAATTGTAAACGTAGCTTACACTGTGTGTTTCTGGGATGTGGAAATATTGAAAATCAGCATTCATTGTGGGTATCTGAGTGGGTGGGGACGAATGGGCGAAACCCATTATGTGGTTATTCTTATTGTAATTTGCAGCCAATGCAGGCAGGCCTGTTTTGGGAGAAAGCTGGAGATAACCTTCCTGTTCAACCTTTCGTCGCATCGTGGAATTCCAGTGGTTCTTGATAGCATTATCAGTCCTGCACAAGAATAACAAAATGTATATATGTTAATAAAAACAAGTCTTTTATCGCCTGTATCAAAAATGTCAACATAGAATTAAGCTGTACTGAAAATGTGCTTATCACATGAACTGGTTTATCATGGAACTGTTTACATGCCACTGTGGTATTAAAGTAAGCTAAAGTTGGCAAAACAAAGTGAACTCAGTATTCATGTAGAAAAGCTATCTTCCTGGGGCCAAAACAAATGGATCTAAACCAGAAGCATGCAACACTTGGCACCTGGTTCAGCTGTGGCAGTTCCCAAGTAGGAAGAAAAGGGACAAAACATGATATGCATGACATGTTCAGTCATCTGATTAGAAAAATGTACTATGCTGTTAAATTACCTTCCAGGAAGGAGTTTAGCAATTTCTGCCCATCTATTTCCCAGTCTTTTGTGTGCTTGGAATATAATTCTGTCTTCTTCTTCTGTCCAGGAGGTTTTCTTCACCTCTGGGTTCAAATGATTATGCCACCGTTCTCTGCACTGCTTGCCAATTCTCCCCTTTAAGTGCTTTGCAATGACAGACCAGCGTTTGGGACCATACTTCAGCACAAGCTCGATCACCTGCATGAAGAATACATTAGTATATCTTGATATGCTATTCACGCATTTAAAAAAATAATAATTAATTCAGTAGCATTGTTCGACAATCACAATCAAGCTAAAGAAACTTTAGGACAGTAGACAAACTTCTGTTTTATTATGATAAATCGTTTGAAGCTATTGATAAATATTCTATAAAACACTGACACCTATTTCATATTCCTTTTGTTAAAAAAAAACAAATCAATAAAATGTCATTACCCGCTGATCCTCTTCTTTAGTCCAAGGCCCCTTGATAAGCTCAGGATTCAACACCTTTTGCCATCGGTGCTGGCACTGCACATCTGTTCGATTCTATTAAATGGAATAAATTAACAAAATTGTTTAATTATTCATTTCTGTGAGCTCACAGTGTCTGAGAATAATAAAAACAGAGACAACACAGTGCAATCCTCAGCAGTACTGTTCCCATCTAGTAATGATCACCTTCATGTTTGTTTCCAGTTCTGCTGTTGCTGCTCTGGAGAATTACTCAAGACTATGAGGTGCTTGCACTTAATACAGTACTGTATTGCTGTTGGTGCTACTGAATACCAGGTGCCCACAGTATGCATTAGAAATTAAAACATTTTTAGTTTCCAATTATGAATGTATTGAAAGTTTTATTTGGAGAAACTGAATATTTACTTCTACAATCCATGCGAAGGCACAGGTGCGGTGTGGTTTTGAAGATCACAGAGACCAACTTGATGACTTTGTGTTTCAAAAGAGAAATAAAGAAATGATACCCCCATTCTTCTTGTAGCCCCTCTTAAATGTATAGCCCACAGAAGTTGTTAATAAGACCAGAACAAGAGTTAAATATTACTGCATAATTTAATGAGGTCAAAAAAAAAAGTCTATCTCTGGATCTACATCTTTTCATGAATTTTGAATTTGAAGAGTCTGCCATAATGCATATGGACTGTTTGTTGTCTTTAGTTACCCGGGTTAGTATCACCACAGGTCCTTCAAGCCTCCAGTGGTTTACTTATATTCAAATACCACTTATGTGGCTGTGCAGGTGGCACCAAGATGCTTCCCTGTCAATATACAACATGTGCAACTTCTCCTTTAAAAAAAACAAAAAAGGAATCATTGTTCAAACCAACATGTTTAATACAATCTCCCGCTTATCAATGTGGAGTAAAAGATAAAGCTTGTGTGTATGAGATGCCAGAGATAATATATCACAATTAAATAACAGGTAGTACTTACAGGAAGGAAACTGGCAATAACTTTCCAGTCTTCAGTTCCATGGTGTTCAACTAGTTTCTTCAGTTTTTCATCCTGTGGGAAGAAAAAATCCAACATTCAGAAACAAGCAAATGATTACTTATTTTGCTATAAACCTAATGTTTATGACATTTTGTAACTGTCTCTTTTGTAATTAAGAACACAGATGCATAAGCATTAGTCTGCTTTTTGTAAACAAATGTACTGCTGGTGTTTATAAAAAATAAAGGACAACACTGCCATAGCTATATAGCACAGGAAAACTTATCCAATCCAGCCCCTCTACAAACCAGCATTTTGTATAATTTGACATCATTTTTTGGTCCAGACCAAATCCCTATTAAAATAATGGTGTGATAACTTCTACAATCCAGAACCTGTCTATTCTGGAATATGGCAGTCCGGCACCAAGTCATGTTTTTTTTTTTCTGGTCTAAGTTTACAATCAAGTTTGTGTAAACACACACGTGTCCACAGGTATGGTAAATCTACAGTAAAATCCTTGCTTACATAATGGAGAAAGTAAATTAAAACTGATACAAATCTTGAGCTACAAGTTGTACCTGGACTCTACTTTTACTGTATGTACTGTAATGGTTTTTTTTTTTAAATAATTTGTTGTTTCATTTTTTCAGGTACAGTATTACAGACCTCTGTAATCCAGCATACTGTATAATCCCGCACAATTTGTCCCAAACGATGCCAGATTCGACAGGTTTTACTGTATTATCTTAAGTTTTACTTACTTCTTCACGGGTCCATCTAGTTTTACCTAGATGTCGCTTCCCAGACTTTGGCAGTGGTCCATCATAATCATGGTCATACATTTCAATTTCTTCTTCATCCTCATCACTGCTGTAGACACTAAAAAAAATTATATGATTTAGCCAATAAATATAATATTATATCAAATGCATAAGTTAACACCATGCAATAACAGAACCTGTATATCTTGCAGATCCTGGTGTGGGACCAAGTTACACATAATTTGAAAAACTGGTTCTAATGTTTTTGGTTTCCACAGATACATCTAAGGGGATTGGCAACGTGAATTATTTTGTTCATGACTTGTACATGTTGGGACCTGTATTTTTATTGTCAGAAAACAGGTTAGTTATACATTTGGCAAACATTCAACCAATCATGGTTTAAAACACAGGTCAATGTTCTGGATACTAAACTCTAGCCGGAGATACATCCTTTATAATATGTACTCAGTCTATGTACAGTGTGGATAACCCTTAGCGTTCTCGCGTATTGCATTATATAGTATAAGCCTATAGTTTTACTGTGGCTCAGGGAAGTTGTATACTGTATTAACAATTTGTTTTTTTTGTTTTTTTACCTTTTGCTAATGATGTTATTCAAGAAAAGTTGAATACTCTGTTGCAATATAGTCTATTAATGGTATAATTTGCCTTTCTGCAGATTAATACCGCTTCTCTACACAAAAGTGAAAGTTATGGGTTTAACCCTAAATTACCATTATCTGTACAGAATAAATTGTACTCAAAATGCAGCCGTTAATCGCCCTCCCCGATAAATATGATTTTAGCCAGAAGGAAACCAAACAAACAGATACTTAAACAAATAAAAGCAAGTACGAAATGTAGATGTCCGTATTAAAAA